>NC_086116.1:29481013-29784763 GCF_963921235.1 Mobula hypostoma
ACAGAGCATAGGTGTTCAGCAAAGCGGTCTCCCAGTCTGCGTCGGGTCTCTCCAATATATAAAAGGCCACATCGGGAGCACCGAATGCAGTATATCACCCCAGCCGACTCACAGGTGAAGTGTCGCCTCACCTGGAAGGACTGTTTGGGGCCCTGAATGGTGGTAAGGGAGGAAGTGTAAGGGCATGTGTAGCACTTGTTCCGCTTACACGGATAAGTGCCAGGAGGGAGATCAGTGGGGAGGGATGGGGGGGACGAATGGTCAAGGGAGTCGTGTAGGGAGCGATTCCTGCGGAAAGCAGAGAGAGGCGGGGAGGGAAAGATGTGCTTAGTGGTGGGATCCCGTTGGAGGTGGCAGAAGTTACGGATAATAATATGTTGGACCCGAAGGCTGGTGGGATGGTAGGACCCTATTCCTAGTGGGGTGGCGGGACGATGGAGTGAGAGCAGATGTATGTGAAATGGGGGAGATGCGTTTAAGAGCAGAGTTGATAGTGGAGGAAGGGAAGCCCCTTCCTTTAAAAAAGGAAAACATCTCCCTCGTCCTAGAATGAAAAGCCTCATCCTGAGAGCAGATGCGGCAGCGACGGAGGAATTGCGAGAAGGGGATGGCGTTTTTGCAAGAGACACCCTGTCTCTTTAGACCCACCACCATCATTCCCACACCCACCCACCTTTATCAAAGGGGAGCAGGTCTTCACCGTAAGAAAAATTCCAGATTCACGAACTGTTTGGGGTGTTCGGCAATACTCGTGGACCGGGAAGGATTCGGACCCGAGGAAAGGTGCTGGGTTCCTGAAAGGGAAGTCTTAGATCCGGCTCTTATCCGTGACTACAATTATTGCTTCTACGATCAACCCATAGGGGAAGGGGTCCTGTTACAACACGCACTCAACTGCACCAGCTTCCGGAGTTCAGACACTCTAATTCTCCAGGGTATGGACAGCTGGCACAGCCCCTTTAAAAATTCTGAACCATCCCACTAATTGGCAATCAAGTTTTGGCACCAAAAATGGAGTATTAAACGGCACCAGAACGGAGCCTCAGTGCTCAGTGATACTGTAAGCCCTATTAGTGATATAGTCTAGTGTCTGTTTTGTGCGTAGTTCTCGATCCAGTTTGATACCATGTCTCGATCCTCATCTCGGATGCTCCAGCATCTGGGTCCAAACCATCCTGGTCACAGATTCTCATCACAAATGAAGTACCGAGTTCGACCTCTAACAATGAGATCCTTCACATACAGATACAGTGGACAATGGAAAATCTATCACAGGTATTTTAAACAGTTGGAAGTATATAATAGTTGTGGAAACATTAATCGCACACTGTAATGAGCCTCCTTTGCTGTCACTAAAAGTCTGATGATCTTCATGATTAGCTTAGCTTGGGTGGATTGAAGCCACCTCATCATAGTTTTCCAATTATAATGAGAGTAGAAGCATGAAATATTTAACAAGAAACCAGATCCCATTTATTTTCTTGCTAGTTTTAAATAAGTGCAATCTATTTTAGAGGTACAAAGCTTTCCATTTCCATGGAATGTCACATTGAATATTGTCATGAAAAGCCTTTGCATTTGCATTAGACACAAAAGATAACGAAAATAGGTGTGGCTATGATGCGGCTGATTACGAATTGTCCACAGATAGCCATAAAACATCATGACCGTTCTCATTTTGGAGATTTCAGCCTTCAGCTGGAGATAATTTCCAGAGTGTCTCGGTAGCATAGCAGATAGCATGACGCTTTTACAGCTCGGCGCATTGGAGTTCAGAGTTCAATTCTGGCACCGTCTGCAAGAAGTCTATACGTTCTCCCCATGACCCTGGGGGTTTCCTCTGTGTGGTCCTGTTTCCTCCCACAGTACAAAGACGTACTGGTGTATTAGGCTAGTGGTAAAGTGATGGGCTGCAAGGTGGTATGGCTTGTTGGGCTGGACTGCTGCCCTATATCTCTAAATAAAATAAAACAAATGTTATTGGATGGCACATCAAATTAGACCCATGCTGCTTAAAAGGATGATGCAGAAAATCTGGCTTTCGTTTTATGAATAACCCTGATAAGATGGCTGCAAAGAGGAAAGCTTCTGACTGGCACCCTCCAGGCTGCAGAAATACGCGCTGAGGGATGCAATGAACTCTGGTGCAGGTACCACAAGGGCTCAGTGGTGAAAGACCACAGTATAGTGTTCTTCCATTACTGGACAGGGTGAGTCCAAGCTGGGTGAGGAAGCCCCTCTATTATTGTACACCACCTCAGGGGGCCACGTGAGCAGCAACATGCTAGAGGTTTTAAGAAATATAATTGAACACTACTTAATGCATTGTCTCCATGTATAAGAATGAAAAGGCATGTTTTATATTTATTCTTGAAAATAACTATTTATTATGAATAAAGTTTATTTTTGTTAAAAAAAAAGTACGAGACCCGACACTGGAAGCCCTGGTGGGGGCAAAAGTATGCAAAGCGTAAAATATCTACAGTGCTGTGCAAAGGTCCTAGGCACCTGAGATCTATTTATATGTGCACAAGACTTTTGCATAACTGTATAAGATAATATTTAAAAGGCATTTTGACACACAGATGGAAAGTTTAGAGAAATATGGGCAAGTGCAGGCAAATCAGAATCAGGATCAGATTTACTATCACTGACTTATACGAAATGGAGTTTGTTGTTTTGCTGCAGCAGTGCATCACAAAGACACAACATGACCATTAATCACAAAAATAAATATATAGAGCAAAGAAAAGGGATAATAAGATAGTGTTTATAGATTCATGGACCATTCAGAAATGTGATGAGATGATAGGATTATTCTACTTGGTCAGCAGGGGTGTTTTGGGCCAGAAGTCCTGTTTCCGTGCTCCGTGACGCTATGACTCTTTGAAGGAGGGCACATATCGCCATCAGCACAGCTGCTGTGTCAGCACTGAAAGGTTAACAAGCCTCTTCACAGGAATGCAAACAAAACACCTGAGCTCATTTGTAGGACAGTAAATTAAAAGCAAGTAAATCATGCTTCTGCATGGAAAATTTGTTTTTCTGCCAAAAAGTGGGAGGTTGGCAGAGTCCGCAGCAGACAGCTGATTGAATAACCATCTATTCAGTTCAAATGGAAAATAGGTTATTGAAAAGGCAGAGAGAAGAATTTGCGAGAAAAATAACAGCAATTCACAAGAAAGAACAGTACAATTCTGCCAATAAGAATCAGTGAGTGCAGACTGGCTCTTTATAGAGTGTGTGCTTTAAATCACCTACTATACCAGCTTTAGCTGGTTGTGACAAGGTAACAGCCTAAATTTGCACAATACCTTGGTTAGAACACAATTAGAATATTGTACATGGCTCTGCACTGAGAATAAGAAGCAACAAAATTGAAAATAAAAGAATGCATTTAACAGCAAAGATTGTTCCTTTCTTTTTATTATTTTTTTAGAATCTGGGCTTTGCTGGCCAGGCTAAAATACAGTATATAGCCCCTAAGAAGTATGTAGTGAGCTACCTTCTTGATCTGCCACTATTGTCCCGATGAAAGAGCTGTCTAGATCAGGGATACCCAACCTTTTATCGTGCCTTGGATCCCTGCCACAAACCGAGGGCTCCGTGGATCCCAGGTTGGAAACCCCTGCACAATTGATTAGGGAGTTCTAAGATTTCAAATCTGACCAGATTCTACAACCTATGGGCTCACTTTCAAGGGCTCTACAACTCATGTTCTCAGTATTATTCATTTAGCATTTGCACAGCTTGTCTTTTTGCATGTTGGCTGGTTGTTCATCTTTGTTTATGCTGTAGATACTTTTTCATTGATTCTATTTTACTTCTCTGTTTTTCTTGCCTGCAAGAAAATGAAACTCAAGGTTGTATATGGTGATGTATACATACTTAGATGTTAAATTTACTTTAAATTTTGAACTTTGAACTTTAAACCCGGCATCTTCTTTGACTTTCTACCATCAGGCAGGAGACACTGATGTATAAAAACAAAGCAATACTCACAACACGCTGGAGGAACTCAGCAGGTCAGGGTGAGAAACAGTTTCTTCCCCCAGGCCATTTCGCTTCTGAACTCCTTGCCATATTGTATTTGAAGTGTCACTGGTTAATCATTTCCATACCTTACAGAATTTAATATTAATGCAGTTTAATTTGTTATTTGCATGTGATTCATCTGTAGATTTTATCCTTACCTTCCTCAGTTATCGCGTGTTATGTGTACTACTGTGCTTTACACCCTGGTTCAGAGAAACATTGTCTCATTTCTATATACATTATATACATGTATGTAGTTAAATGACACAATCTTCTGTCCACAGCACTCTCCTCCTCATCCTTAACACCTTTTCCGACAAATTACTGAATTCTCAGATTCCCTTCCTGTCCCTGTTGTTCATGTCATTGATGGTCTCTCTCCTGAGAGTACCTGCCTTTTTCAAATCCATTATTATTTTCTTTCAGACTCCTTATTTTCGTCAGGACTCCTGATGAAGGGTCTCGGCCCAAAGCATCGACTGTTCACTCTTTTCCATAGCCTCCTGAACTCTTCCACCATTTTGTGTGTGTTGCTTTGGATTTCCAGTGTCTGCAGACTTTCTCGTGTTTCAGATTATTTTCTTTCTCTTCTATAGGAAACAACACTTAAACTGCGAAGGACTCATTTCTAATTTCCCTTGCTTTTTAAAACCATAAATGTGTAACCTTCTAAAACTGTACACAAATCTTGTACAATAGGATTATGTTTCTTTCTCTATGCCCATACATGTCATGAAGTGTGCTGTCAATGTCAAAACCTAAGTGCAGAAGAAAGACAGACTCCAATGTGGAGATGGCGAGCAGAGTTCATTCATAAGAATTCCAACACAACATTGCTGGCTCAGTCAAGCAACACTGTAAAACGTAACTTTCTCAAAACTAGGACATGTTTATGGACTCATACTTGGTCAAAAGAAGCATCAAGTTCCTATCCATATAAAATTAGACACCAGATTGATATATTGTAGATCTCAACCTATATAATATACATTGGTTCCTTAAGGGTGTTATCTCCAGGAGTGATAATGAGGATAAGCTCCCACTACCTATTAAATGCTCCGAATGGAGAATGCCTCGAATAGCTTCTGACAACCAAGTCCAGCTCCCAGCCTTCATGTGTGGCTTAGCTACTAAGCCCAGCAGAACCATTTCTACTGACAGGAGAAGGGGCAAAGGCGGATTACTGGTGCCTTAAAACCATTCGCTTCGGTTAGATGGGGCTTGTCAGCCATAGCTGGCAGCTCATCTAGGAGAAGAAAAACTCTGATCTCAAACCTCCACTGCTTTGCAGCCATACCCACTCATGAGTAAGGCTTTGGGAGTATATTCTGAAGGAAAAATCCAGAGCTGGAGTCCCTTAGGCAGTCCTACACTGAGTTCAATGCTGACTGGTAACTCCTGTGGTACTGCTGGTGCCAAACTGTATCTGTCTCTGCCATTCCTTTGGATTCATCAGATGCGTGGAGAGGGGGATTCTTGTTTGCTCTCCATATTGTACTTCCCTGGCTTGCACATCTAGATAGCTAGGACACAACATTCATGGTCAACCCTGACTCACAGAGGCTTTAATCAGTCATAATATACATTGAAGTACAGGTAGATAAAGAATTAAGCATATCTGAGCAATCAAAATGTTGGTAATAAAGGCACAAAGAGAATGAGCAATATCAATCTCAGTGGTCCGTCAGACAAACAAAATAGTGTAACTTTGCAGAAGAGAATGAGCAGTACCCTCTGCCACCATTCCCATGTTTATACATTCATTTGGCAGGGACTGTAGATTTTATCCCTTTCGTGGTTATGATCAGTTAACGTAGATGATGAAATCCAACATTTTCTGATGATTAGCACCCTTTTTGAAAACCAAATTTAACTGTGGCACACCACTTCATACACCTTACCAATCAGGAAAGAACACATTAATGCCCTGTTTCCTCCAATAAAAGGCAAAGTTGTCTGATCTGGCCAATATGTTTCCTTCTATGCTGTGAGCTTTTGTTTTCTGTATTCTTCTGTGATGCTGTACCCCTTATCAACCACCTTTTGGAATTCCACATATAGTGGAAACACTGGTTCCCCCTTCAACACAGCACAGGCTTGACAGCGGCTTCCGGCTGGGCGATAAAATCTGGGCCCGGAGCGAGTCTTTGGATAGCGTTGTCTAGGCCTAGAGCCTTTTGCAGCAGTGGTGCCCGGGCCCTAGTGTGAGAGATAATACGTTGTTTACACAATTTAAACACCGGCACAGATAGACTAAAAAGACAGGGTGTCGGTCGGGACGAGAGCTGATTTTGCTCATTCTCCGCAACGGTCATCTCAATGGTGCTGAGGCTATGAAGTCTGCCCCAGCTGCTGTGCACCGCTCCCGCTAATATGATGAACTGATAAACCAGGCTTTGGGCCTACTCTGGGCTGTTCCGTAGTTTGCATCTGAGGACGCAATTTTGGTTCAGAATGCTGTTATTCGCTTCAATTGTTAGCATGATTTGTTTTTTTCTTTCTTTCTCGTGCACATCAAGTGTTGATCTTCTATTTTTATTTTCATTCTTTTTTTTATTTGGGCTATTTTGGGTGTCTTGCTTTGTGGCTACCTGTGAGGAAGGAAAGCTCAAGGTTGTGTAATTTATACATTCTTTGATAATAAATGTACTTGAATCTTGAGTTGCTCATTCAAAGAATTCCAAAAAATCAAACATGTGAAGCAGAGTTACACTGGAGAACAAAGATTGGCCTTCCTGAATACTTTTGGATGTATCTTATGGATTTGGGGCTGCTGATCATGAAAATCAGCAGGAAATGTTCCTATCACACACCATTTTTAAAAAATCGCCTATATTTTGTTATTTCAATTCATAGTTCAATTAAGAATAACTGATGCCAAGATTAAGGAAGGCAATTTTGTTGGTCCACGAATCAAACAGGTCATCAATGACAGGCAATTCAAAAAACTCCTAGTGGTTCCGGAGAAAACAGCATGGAAGGTATTCAACAATGTTGTTGAAAATTTTCTTGGCAGCTAGAGAGCACCAAACTACATGCAGCTGGTTGACAACATGCTTCAAGCATACAAAACCATGAAATGCAACATGTCACTAAAGAGTCATTTTCAATATTCCCATTAGTGCACATTATTGTTTACAGTATTGGTAAATTTTTATTGTGTATATATTATTCTGTACCTTATTATTAGTTAATATTGTTATTATATTTATTATTATGATTTATTACTATTGCTAAGTATGTTTTTAAATTTTGCTTCAGTCACAAAATAATTTCCCACTCGGGATCAATTATTATTATTTCGACTTCTTCCCTGCAAACCTTGGCGCTCTCAGTGATGCGCACGGTGAAAGGTTTCTCCAGGACATTGCAGTCATGGAGAAGCAGTACTGGGGCAACTGAAATCCATCAATGCTGGTTGATTATTGTTGGACACTTAAGCAAGAAGCCTCAGACACTGAGTACAAAAGAAAATCATCACCAAAACATTTTTAGCTTCGTTAAACTATTGCAAAGTATCAACACCATTATGCAACTAAACACATTATATTCAATAAAGCTTAATTTTTTATTTCCCCAAATTCCTACATGATATAAGTAGACTGAAATTATATTTGCATTCTGCTTCAAGTGGTCTTTCATAAACAAAAAAAAAATTGAGGAAGCAGCACTTTTGAAGAATTTTGTTGTCTAGTGTTATTACCTGAAATTATTAAAGGAAAATGCTGAAGTAAATAGATGAAATAGCTGGAATTACTGATTATCCAAAGCAGTTGATGATAGAGTTCAGTGCAGAATGCTATAATGTGTATGGACAATGCTGAGGTGATGTTCGAGGACTTTTATTAACGCCAAAGTGCTCAGAGTGGGAGTGGAGAGTGAGAGAAGGAAAGTCATTGTGTGGTCAATTGTCAGTTAATATTAAGGTCTGGGACAAGGATGTATCAAAATAGCATGTGGTACATTCAAAAGATTGCATACACACACATATACATGTATGTGTACACACACACACACACACACACACACACACACACTACTTACAGTGAGGTTTCAGTGGGCAACTGCTATGAGAAGTCAAAATTGCTCTGCAATATAGTTTAATTCCCTGACCAGATTGAATTCCTTTGGACCAAACTGCCACATAGGGAGGTAGCAAAAAAAATCATCTGGCCAAGCTGTCTCTTGCAGACAGCAGGAGGGTGGTGTGGCCAGGCACACCTCTATCCCTGGACCCACAGAGTGCTAAGAGGAACCTGCTTACCTAATGTAGCCCCGACAGCACTTCCACAGCTTCCGTCTGCAATGTGTGGTGGGAAATCCCTGCCACTTCCTCTCCGAGCCTCTGAGATAAATTGCAGGTAAGTTCTAGTACATCATCAGGATCTGCTCGAAAGCATCCTGTCAGTGAAAAGCTACCCCTGTCAGCTCATGCCTGCTCCAGTTGAATGCGTCATTTAAGTAAATTCAACTGGCTGTCAGCCTAGCTTCTGCCAAACTGACAAAGTTAATATCACACCAAAGAGGCAGGGAGCAGAATACTAAAGAGATAATGAAAAAAAAACAAATAAAAGAGGATAAGGTTGTAAAGGCTATTGAGGGTAGAGAAGGAAATTGACAGAGGTTAATGAGCAGAGAGAAATGTCATGTAAGTGAATGAGAGCAGAGCCTGGCTCTGCTTCTGCCAATTATCCTGTTGCTTTGCCACTCTGGATATTTTCCAGGTGTCAACCTTGGCGATGAGCATTCACAAGATATTTAGCCACAGGCACAGAGCATCACAGCTGACTCCAAACTTATGCTCACATCTGCCAGGGGTCACTAGATAGGGATCTGGTGAAGAAACCTTGGCCATATTTCCTTTCCAACAATGAGGACTAAAATAAATTCTAATGCATGGGCAACATCTGGGACTGATGAATGCAACAAAGGCTGTTCAACGGCCACAGCTCTGCACACTATCCTTACACATCTGGAGAAGAAGAATGCTTATGTGAGAATGCTGTTCTTGGACTACAGATCAGCACTCAACACCAGGACTGACAAGAAGCTCGGAGACCTTGGCCTTCACCCTGCCTTGTGTAGCTAGATCCTGGACTTCCTGTTAGATCACCAGCAGGTGGTAAGAGTGGGCTCCCTCACCTTCAACCCTCTGCCTCTCAATACAGGAGCCCCTCAGGGCTGTGTCCTAAGCTCCCTTCTTAACTCTCTGTATACCCATAACTATCTCGCCATCTACAGCTCCAATCAGCTAATTAAATTTGCTGATGATACTACATTGATTTGCCTTATCTCAAATAATAACAAGGCAGCCTACAGAGAAGAAGTCATCACCCTGACACAGTGGTGTCAAGAAAACAATCTCTCCCTCAATGTTGCAAAAACGAAGGAGCTGGTTGTGGATTACAGGAGGAATGAAGATGGGCTAACCCCTATTGACATCAACTTAAAGCACACGGTATTGGGGGTATGGTATTGATGTGGATAGAGAATTAGTTGGCAGACAGGAAGCAAAGAGTGGGAATAAACGGGACCTTTTCAGAATGGCAGGCAGTGACTAGCGGGGTACCACAAGGCTCAGTGCTGGGACCCCAGTTGTTTACAATACAGGTGTCCCCCGCTTTTCGAACATTCGCTTTGCAAAACCTCACCGTTACGAAAGACCTACATTAGTACCCTGTTTCGCTTTCAGAAGGTGTTTTCACTGTTACGAAAAAAATTCAGCACGCGATAAAAAATTCAGCGCGCGCCCCGAGCAGCCGCTCTCCCCGGATTCGGAATGGCATTCTCGACAGCATTGCTTTAACACGAGCCTTTGAGCAGTCGTTTGCAAGATGAGTTCTATGGTGTCGGAAAAGCCTGAAAGAGCTCGTAAGGGTGTTACACTTAACGTAAAACTAGACATAATTAAGCGTTTCAATCGTGGTGAATGAAGCAAGGACAAGATGAGTTTGGCTTGTGGAAGCTGACGAAGATGATGTTGAAGAGGTTTTGGCATCCCATGACCAAGAACTGATAGATGAAGACCTGATGCAATTGGAAGAGGAAAGGATAACAATCGAAACCGAATGAGTAATGATAAAGTACGACTTTAATTTTGAAAGGGTACGTAGGTTTAGGGGATATTTGCAAGATTCTTTGAGTCCTTACAAAGAACTGTATGATAGAAAAATGCGCGAGGCTCAGCAGTCAAGCAAGCCTTCCACATCAGCCACAGCAGACGACGAACCTCGAACTTCGACATCGAGGCAGGCAGTCATAGGAGAAGATGAGCTATCTGCTCTAATGGAAACAGACGACGAGATGACATCCCAGTGTCCCACCACACCAACACCCATGCCGCGGACAGATACTGTACCGATTCACAGAGAATGCAGCAGTAGCCGGGAGGCACACAGCACATCTTTAAGAAAAAAGCCGAAATAAACATGCTATTTAATTAAGTGCCGCCCCACACGTAAATGTCGGCCCAGATCAAAGGTGATGCAATCGGCAATCGGCACTAATCTGGGCTGACAATTATGTGTCCGGCAGCACATAATTAATTAGCATGTTTATTTCGGCTTTTTTCTTAAAGATGTGCTGGGTGCGTCCCGGCTACCGCTGGACCCCTGCATGCTTCGCGGCAATGTATCGGTTGGTGGCCCGGAGGGTGGGGGCCACGGCACCACCCAGCCTGCGACGACTCAGCCTAACAAACCATCATCAGTGTGCTCTGCGCTGTCCCGATTCCAGTAAGTGATACTACACTGTACATACATTATTTCTACTTTATATCGGCTATGTATTTTTACGTGTTATTTGGTATGATTTGGCAGCTTCATAGTTTAAAGATTACTGGAGATCGCTTGCGTGAGATTTTCTGCCAACGGCGCTTGCGTGAGATTTTCTGTCTACAGCGCTCGCGTGAGATTTTCGCTACGGAGATCTGTGCCAGTAATGATTGTGGAAAAGTATTTCTACTTTATATAGGCTGTGTATTTATCATATCATTCCTGCTTTTACGATATGTTACTGGTATTTTAAGTTTTATGTGTTATTTGGCATGATTTGGTAGGTTATTTTTGGGTCTATGAACGCTCACAAAATTTTCCCATACAAATAAATGGTAATTGCTTCTTCACTTTATGACATTTTCGCTTACGAACCGTTTCATAGGAACACTGTACCTTCGGATGGCAGGGGAAACCTGTATATATTAATGACTTAGACGAGGGAATTAAATGCAGCATCTCCAAGTTTGCGGATGACACGAAGCTGGGTGGCAGTGTTAGCTGTGAGGAGGATGCTAAGAGGATGCAGGGTGACTTGGATAGGTTAGGTGAGTGGGCAAATTCATGGCAGATGCAACTTAATGTGGACAAATGTGAGGTTATCCACTTTGGTGGCAAGAACAGGAAAATAGATTTTTATCTGAATTGTGGCTGATTAGGAAAAGGGGAGGTGCAACGAGACCTGGGTCTCATTGTACACCAGTCATTGAAAGTGGGCATGCAGGTACAGCAGGCGGTGAAAAAGGCTAATGGTATGCTGGCATTTATAGCGAGAGGACTTGAGTACAGGAGCAGGGAGGTACTACTGCAGTTGTCCAAGGCCTTGGTGAGACCACACCTGGAGTATTGTGTGCAGTTTTGGTCTCCTAATCTGAGGAAAGAGATTCTTGCCATAGAGGGAGTACAAAGAAGGTTCACCAGATTGATTCCTGGGATGGCAGGACTTTCATATGATGAAAGACTGGATCGACTAGGCTTATGCTCTCTGGAATTTAGAAGATTGAGGGGGGATCTTATTGAAACGTATAAAATTCTAAAGGGATTGGAAGGCTAGATTAGGAAGATTGTTCTCATGTTGGAGAAGTCCAGAACGAGGGGTCACAGTTTGAGGATAAACTTTTAGGACCAAGATGAGGAAAAACTTCTTCGCACAGAGAGTGGTGAATCTGTGGAATTCTCTGCCACAGGAAACAGTTGAGGCTAGTTCATTGGCTATATTTAAGAGGGAGTTAGATATGGCCCTTGTAGCTATAGGGATCAGGGGGTATGGAGAGAAGGCAGGTACAGGGTTCTGAGTGGATGATCAGCCGTGATCATACTGAATGGAGGTGCAGGCTCAAAGGGCCGAATGGCCTATCCTGCACCTATTTTCTATGTTTCTATGTTTCTATCAATGGATCTGGGGTTGAGAGGGTGAACAGCTTTAAATTCCTCGGCATACACATCACTGAGGATCTCACATGGTCTGTACATACTGGCTGTGTGGTGAAAAAAGCACAGCAGTGCCTCTTTCACCTCAGACTGTTGAAGAAATTTGGCATGAGTCCCCAAATCCTAAGAACTTTCTACAGGGGCACAGTTGAGAGTATCCTGACTGGCTGCATCACTGCCCGGCACGTGAACTGTACTTCCCTCAGTCGCAAGACTCTGCAGAGAGTGGTGTGGACAGCCTAGCATATCTGCAGATGTGAACTTCCCAATATTCAGGACTTTTACAGAGACAGGTGAATAAAAAGGTCATTGGGGATCTGAGTCACCCCAACCATAATCTGCTCCAGCTGCTACCACCCAGGAAATGGTACCGCAGCATTAAAGCCAGGGCCCAGCTCTGGGACAGCTTCTTCCACCAGGCCACCAAACTGATTAATTCATGCTGATACAATTGTGCTTCTATGCTATATTGACTGTTCTGTTGTACATACTACTTATTACAAATTACTATAAGCTGCACATTGCACATCACATTCCAAAGACGTATGGTTAGGGTTAGGGTAAGTATTCGAGTTAGTGAGCTGTGCATATGCTATTTTCACCAGAACTGCAGTGACACTTGTGGGCTGCCCCCAGCCAATGCTCACTGACTTGATTTGATGCTAATGACATATTTCACTCTATGTTTCAATATACAGTATTGTGCAAAAGTTCTAGGCACATACATATAGCCAGGTTTCCTAAGTCGTTTGCGCAGTACTGTATTTGTCAACATGGATCAGAGAGTGAGATTGTAAATCTGGTGGGAGCAAAGGTTGTTGGGAATGGCAGGGGTGGAGCATTGTGGGAGGTGGGTGGGACAGGTGGCAGAGAAGAGCCGGGCAGGGGGATGGAATGGGTGCAGACACACACAGCCCTGAGACACCAGGTAAAGTAATTTGATTCCAAGCAATTGATTTATTGATCATTACGGAATGTCTCTCTGATGCGTCCCAATCCCTCCCCTCTCCCTTCCCCTTTTCCCAACCATGACTCCCCTCTCCGTGCCCCCTTCCCACTCTCAGTCCACAATAGAGACCCATATCAGAATCAGGTTTATCATCAACCACGTCATGAAATTTGCTTTTTGTGTGCATGGAGACAGTGCAGTGAAATACATAAAATGACTATAGTACTGTGCAACACACATCAAAGTTGCTGGTGAACGCAGCAGGCTAGGCAGCATCTCTAGGAAGAGGTGCAGTCGACGTTTCGGGCCGAGACCCTTCGTCAGGACTAACTGAAGGAAGAGTGAGTAAGGGATTTGAAAGTTGGAGGGGGAGGGGAAGACCCAAAATGATAGGAGAAGACAGGAGGGGTGGGATGGAGCCAAGAGCTGGACAGGTGATAGGCAAAAGGGATTCGAGAGGATCATGGGACAGGAGGTCTGGGAAGAAAAACAAGGGGGGGGGAACCCAGAGGATGGGCAAGGGGTATATTCAGAGGGACAAGGGGAGAAAAAGGAGAGTGAGAGAAAGAATGTGTGTATAAAAATAAGTAACAGATGGGGTATGAGGGGGAGGTGGGGCATTAGCGGAAGTTAGAGAAGTCGATGTTCATGCCATCAGGTTCGAGGCTACCCAGACGGAATATAGGGTGTTGTTCCTCCAATCTGAGTGTGGCTTCATCTTTACAGTAGAGGAAGCCGTGGATAGACAAGTCAGAATGGGAATGGGCTGTGGAATTAAAATGTGTGGCCTCTGGGAGATCCTGCTTTCTCTGGCGGACAGAGCGCAGGTGTTCAGCAAAGCGGTCTCCCAGTCTGTGTCGGGTCTTGCCAATATATAAAAGGCCACATCGGGAGCACCGGACGCAGTATATCACCCCAACCGACTCACAGGTGAAGTGTTGCCTCACCTGGAAGGACTGTTTGGGGCCCTGAATGGTGGTAAGGGAGGAAGTGTAATGGTATGTGTAACACTTGTTCCGTTTACACGGATAAGTGCCAGGAGGGAAATCAGTGGGGAGGGATGGGGGGGACGAATGGACAAGGGAGTCGCGTAGGGAGCGATCCCTGATGAATGCAGAGGGGGGGGAGGGAAAGATGTGCTTAGTGGTGGGATCCCGTTGGAGGTGGCGGAAGTTACGGAGAATAATATGTTGGACCCGGAGGCTGGTGAGGTGGTAGGTGAGGACTAGGGGAACCCTATTCCTAGTGGGGTGGCGGGAGGATGGAGTGAGAGCAGTTGTACGTGAAATGGGGGAGATGCGTTTAAGAGCAGAGTTGATAGTGGAGGAAGGGAAGCCCCTTTCTTTAAAAAAAGAAGACATCTCCCTCGTCCTAGAATGAAAAGCCTCATCCTGAGAGCAGATGCGGCAGAGACGGAGGAATTGCGAGAACGGGGTGGCGTTTTTGCAAGAGACAGGGTGAGAAGAGAAATAGTCCAGATAGCTGTGAGAGTCAGTAGGCTAACTCTGCTCTTAAACGCATCTCCCCCATTTCACGTACATCTGCTCTCACTCCATCCTCCCGCCACCCCACTAGGAATAGGGTTCCCCTGGTCCTCACCTACCACCCCACCAGCCTCCGGCTCCAAAATATTATTTTCCGTAACTTCCGCCACCTCCAACGGGATCCCACCACTAAGCACATCTTTCCCTCCCCCCCTGCATTCCGCAGGGATCGATCCCTACGCGACTCGCTTGTCCATTCGTCCCCCCCATCCCTCCCTACTGATCTCCCTCCTGGCATTTATCTGTGTAAACGGAACAAGTGCTACACATGCCCTTACACTTCCTCCCTTACCACCATTCAGGGCCCCAAACAGTCCTTCAAGGTGAGGCAACACTTCACCTGTGAGTCGGCTGGGGTGATGTACTGCGTCCGGTGCTCCTGATGTGGCCTTTTATATATTGGCGAGACCCAACGCAGACTGGGAGATCGTTTTGCTGAACATCTACGCTCTGTCCGCCAGAGAAAGCAGTATCTCCCAGTGGCCACACATTTTAATTCCACATCCCATTCCCATTCTGACATGTCTATCCACGGCCTCCTCTACTGTAAAGATGAAGCCACACTCAGGTTGGAGGAACAACACCTTATATTCCGTCTGGGTAGCCTCCAACCTGATGGCATGAACATTGACTTCTCTAACTTGCGCTGATGCCCCACCTCCCCCTCGTACCCCATCTGTTACTTATTTTTATACACACATTCTTTCTCTCCCTCTCCTTTTTCTACCTCTGTCCCTCTGAATATACCCCTTGCCCATCCTCTGGGTCACCCCCCTCCCTTGTCTTTCTTCCCGGACCTCCTGTCCCATGATCCTCTCGTATCCTTTTTGCCTATCACCTGTCCAGCTCTTGGCTCCATCCCTCCCCCTCCTGTCTTCTCCTATCATTTTGGATCTCCCCCTCCCCCTCCAACTTTCAAATTCCTTACTCACTCTTCCTTCAGTTAGTCCTGACGAAGGGTCTCAGCCTGAAATGTCGACTGCCCCTCTTCCTAGAGATGCTGCCTGGCCTGCTGTGTTCACCAGCAACTTTGATGTGTGTTGCTTGAATTTCCAGCATCTGCAGAATTCCTGTTGTTATAGTACTGTGCAGAAGCCTTAACACCTAGCTGTACATATGTGCCTAACACATTTGCACAGTAATTTAAGTGTGACAAATAAAGTTAATCATCATCTTTAAAGCATATGAGACTATACTCATCTACCTACCTTCAGTTTTGATTGAGTAAACATGATGGCAAAAAATGTGTTTGTGTCATTGAATGTTTTTGTGTAGTATTCAATCGCAATTCTTGTGAGCACTGTTCACTCTAAGCTGCATGGCTGCACGACAGTGCAGTAACTGAAATGCTCCTGTGCACATAGTGTTATGGCCGGAATTTTCTTTTGTATATTGTATTGTTAAAGTGCCGCACAGTTCTGAGGCCACCTAAAATTTCTCTGCTCAGATCGGTGGCTGGTCCACACAGCTCGGAAAAAAATTGCTTGTCACAGAGTTAGCAAAAGTCTTTTAGGTTTCTTCTGTTCCTTGCCCTTGATAGAATGTATCTAAAATATTGAGATTGCTTCATTGATAATCAAAAGGACAAATTCTGATTAAATTTGTCCTGATGAAGGGTCTCAGCCCAAAGCGCCAATGATTCAGTCCTTTCCATAGATGCTGCCTCAGCTAGAGAGTTCCTCTTGCATTTTCTGTGAGTTGCTCTGAAGATTTGATTAGATAGAGTTCTGCCCTCGCTCAAGGATTATCCTGTTTTCTTAAGCCAGACAGACAGATAGCTCCGGTGCTGGCGTAGCTGTAGTTGAAGCTGGTTTATTATTCACCAACACATTACAGTACACAGGGAGCTGATGTAAAAAAATACTTCTCAATGTTCTAACAAATGGCAGATTCAAATATTGATTGAAATTCCTCCAACTTCTAACAAGTGCTTTGAACAAATGAATGAATATACAAGCAATTGTATAATGACCAACCTGACAGCAAAAGCCAATTGCTTATCAATGTGATAATGAGCAATCAACCACAGCTGTGAAGCCAGAAGTAAGCAGTGCGATCTGGCAATTAGAAATAAAATAACAACCCAAATCAGGAAAGCCCCTCATTTAAGTAGTACCTCAATGAGCCCTTGAATTGCCAAGACATAGAAGGAATGGAACATGTGCTGGTAACTGGAATAAAACAGATTGCTGATCGATAGTCTGTCTCTTGAATCTAATCTGTACCACTGATTCTGGTGTGATCTCCTTCTTTCAGGTAGGCTGCCCTTAAGACTTGTCCCTATTCTGCCATTCTCCACCCTCTCATTGCTATTGCAGTAATCCATTTTCACTCCCTAACCACATCCCCCACATTGTTACACCAGGTTTATAGGCCTTTGAAGAACTTCTACATCCCTGCAAACTGCCAATCTAAAACTGATATCATGCTCATTGTTTCCTGCCCATCTTCCATCCACAACACTGCGTTGCTCCCAATCAAATGTACCCTAATTTTGATTAATAAACTCAAATATTGCAAGTGGGGCTACTGGACATCCAAATACCAGATTATCCATGAGTTCCTCTTTACATAATCTGCCAGTAACATCCTCAAAGAACTCACAGGTTTGTCAAATTCAATTTGCCTTCCAATTCCAAAGGAGTTCAAAGTAACTCATTAGCTAAAGATAGGCTTTGGTATAGTAACTCTCTCAAGAGGAGCAAACCTTTATCCTTTAATCCAGTCTTTAGGGATTAATTTCAGTCTCAATATTAGACATCTTCCTTTGTTTCTATGTTATTATCTTATCTCTAACTGTCTCACCCTGTCTAATAATTTGAATGACACTTTATGTTATTGATGATGGGGATGAAATGTTATTAAATGTTTGCTGTGGTATTTTCTGTGATCAATCATATCAGAACAATTTGTTAATTTAGTCCCTAACATATCTTTTTCAGAGTAAGAATGGTGCCTAATCACAACTGAAGTGAACTATTAAATATAAGGTGAGGCAAATTAGAAGATAGATTCTACATGCACGTCATGTTTTTCTCAAGCTATTCATAACAAATTACCCCACAGAATATGATTGTTGTATGGGAAGAAAGAAGCATTCTTCTGCCTCATAAGCACATTAATCAGATCTTTTGTTCTGCCATCTCTTTATTTTAATTAATTTAGGTGAATTAATATGTTCTGCTATGAGAGTTAGTTTACAGAACAACAGACAGCAGCAATTGTAAGTCAGAATGATAACAGGCAAAAGGCTTAACATCAACCCAATTTCTGGCTCATGGGTTTATAAATGAAGCCATGACCCTAAATTAAATCTCTGATGAGTTGAAAGAGCATTTATTATTGTGTTATTTATGAGCACTTATTCCACTCACATTTCATTTTCTGTCCAACATAAACAAAACATGCTACAGAGTTCCAGACTCAAGACTGACTTCAACAGTTTCAGATAACGATGCTGACATTTCCAATTACGTTTCATCCACGTTTTTAATTCTTCAGCATCTGAAGTTTGCATTGCATCATCATCATGTCTTTCAACATTTAATGTCCTCTGTTTTCCACTTCCTCGCCCTCCTCCTGCCCATTTTCGCCCCTTAAAACCATACACAAATTTGTTGATCCAGTTAACAATATTATCATCCAGATCTATGTCTTAAGGTTTTGTGGTCTTTTGGTTAAACGTTAGGATTTGCTACAAGTTAGGCTTTTAGTCTCCTTGGTCAAAATTCTTAGGTGTTATAGATAACAAGGGGATCATCATGGACAACATGGAAATATAATGGTTAGCACAACGCTTTACAATACCAGATATCTGGGTTCAATTCCCGCTGCTGTCTGTAAGGAGCTTGTATGATCTCCCCGTGATCATGTGTGTTTTCTCCGGGTGCTTTGGTTTCCTCCCACTATCCAAAGTCCTACTGGTTGGTGGATTAGTTGGTCACTATAAGTTTTCCTGTGGATAGGCTGGGATTAAATCAGAGGATTACTGGGCAGAGCAGTGAGAAGGGCTGGAAGACCCTATTAAACTCAATAGGATATTTTTTAAAAATTAAAATATGGTTAATTGATTCAGATTCTGATGGAAATCTGAAGAAATAAGCGGAAACTAACCCTCCTTCTCTGTAATTGCTGACTGGCTTGCTGAGTATTTTAATTATTAGCATTACTGCTAATATTTTCCAGCTCTAATGAAAGGTCATCAACTCTTGGTTTTCGCTCTCCACACCTGCCACCTAACCTGGTGAATATTTCCGGAGGAGGAGGAGAGATTGGCGGCGTGACGCAGCCCATACGGCCTCTCCGGTGAATGAAATCTGTAATCTGTCAAGTAGGGTACCGTGCACAATTCTGATTTGATGGAGACAGAAGTGAGAGTATGGAGGAACATCTGGAGAAACCTCTGAAATGCCCGCTTCGCCGCCGCTGCTACTGTGTGATCCGGAATTTCCAGAGGAGAAGGCCCCGAATCCTCGGCTTTGCTTGTTTTGGCCGCCGGAGCGAGGTCAAAGGCGCTCGGCAGAGGATGGCGCTGGGGAAGCTGCATCGGAGGGGCTGGTCGGAGGCTTGAAATGTTCAGATGGATGGACTCGGTGTCGGCTGTGGTCACTGCTTCCAAGGCATCGGCAGTTGTCGGTGCCCTGGAGGTTTATGACAGGGAGTTTCTCCCTTTTGCTGCCTGCTGTTGGGGACTCGGGAGTCGATCAGGACTTTGAGACTTTTTTTTACCGTGCCCATGGTCTGCTGTTCATCAAGTTATGGTATTGCTTTGCACTGCTATAACTATATGTTATAATTATGTGGTCCTGTCAGTGTTAGTCTTTGGTTTGTCCTGTTTTTCTGTGATATCACCCTGGAGGAACTTTGTATCATTTCTTAATGCATCCATGCATTTCTAAATGACAATAAACGAGGACTGAGTGTTCTCATAATCTAATCTAATATTTCCAGCATATTTCTGTTTTCATTTCAGATATTCGGCATGCACAGTATTTTTGCTCCTTGCAAATATGTCTCAAATTATCAGACCATTGTCTTCATAAGGTCATAGAGTACGCACAGCATGGAAAAACTCTTGTTCTGGGGTGATGTGATGAGCAACCTAAAATATGGAGCAGTGACAGAAAAAGTAGGGAAGATATATATTTATAACTTTAGTCACACAAGAATTTTATTATTGCATACAGTAGAATATTCTCAGATGACTGTTTTCATTCCATGCAAGATTTCTTCTCTCTTCTCCATGCAGATGTTTACACAGAGTTACCAGGTGCATTGCAATGTTGACAATGCACACTGGGTGTCGCCGTTGTGATATCGCAGTTCAAGGAAGCATGGTACGAACTGCATAGGTCCCAACTACAGGAACGAAGACTAGCTCCAGGTATTAAGGAATTGCCCTCATCTGGATTGAAACAGGGACTTGATCCCTCCAGAGTAGTCTCAAAGTTGTTCTCCTGTAAAAATAAAACTTTGGTTGAGCCTCAGAACGCTTCCTCTCTGACATCATGAGTACAATTAACCATTAGAGGCTTATGGTGTCCATCCCCATTACTCAACTCCAAGAAGAATGGCTGCATTTGTTGAAGTGGTGAGTATCACAAAGCCAAGTTCTTACTAACAGACAAGACATGCAAGAATTCAGTCCCAAAGAGCAGGCCTTTGCTTGCAGTATGCCTCAAGCAGATCTCTCCCCGGCAGCCCCTTACAAGCTGACACAGGCTTCCTACACTGGAGTATTTCAACTGCTCTGTGTCCTTAACAAGAAATCTGTTGTTGGAAAACCAGATATAATTACAATACTTAGCAAGCCAGGCAGCATTTACAGAGAAGGAAAGTAAATGTTTCCCCTCATTTCTTCAGGTATATCATATCTGGAATGGAAACACTAATGCCCTTGAATGAAAATTCCTACAAAAAGCTGTGGATGAGGCCCAGTTCATCACGGCTAAAGGCCTCCCAACTATTGAGCACCTTTGCATGAAACGCTGTTGCAGGAAAGCAGCATCCATTATCAGGGACCCCCACCATCCAGGACATGCTCTCTTCTCGCTGCTACCATCAGGAAGAATGTACAGGAACCTCAGGATTCACACCACCAGATTCAGCAACTGTATCAACCATCAGGCTCTTAAACCAAAGGGGATAGCTTCACTTGCCCCATCATTGAAACGTTCCCACAACCTATGGAATTAACTTTCAAGGACGCTTCATCTCATGGTCTCAATACTGATTGCTTATTTATTTATTATTATTGTTTCTTCTTTTTGGATTTGCACAGCTTATTGTCTCCTACACTTTGGTTGAATGCCCTAGTTGGGTGACCTTTCATTAATTCTGTTATAGTTATTATTCTATAGATTTGCTGAGTATGCCCACAAGAAAACGAATCTCACGGTTGTATATGGTGACATATATGTACTTAGCTAATAGAATTCACTTAGATCGTTGAACTTTATTATACCTGTGAAAAATATCTATAACAGCTGAGAATTTTGACTAAGAAGGAGTCTAGAACCTAACTTGCAGCAAATCCTAACTTTTGACCATAAAACCAGGATTAGGGACCTTCAAGTCTGCTCTGCCATTTCAACATGGTAGATCCATTTCTATCTCAACCCCAGTGCATTCTGGAAAGCCTAATTCATGCATATTTTCTGCTGGAAATTCATATTCCAATTCGCAGCCAAAGGATGTTGTACTATAATTCAGGTATCTTCTCTCTTGATATCTCCAGCAACAGAAATAATAGTGGAGAAACAAAGCCACAAATCATAAAATTTGGTTGTCTGAGAGGAAAACTCCTTTTAGATGCCCACTGAAGAATATATATATCTAGAGTGCCTAAGACTCTGGCACAGTACATAGTAATTTTATGTATTGCACTGCCACAAAAGAAAACAAATTTCATGACATCTGTGAGTGGTGATAAACCTGATTCCGATATGGGTCTCCTATTGTGGTCTGAGAGTGGGAAGGGGAAAGGAGAGGGGAATCATGGTTGGGAAAAGGGGAAGGGAGAGGGGAGGGAACAGGAAGCACCAGAGACACATTCTGTAATGGTCAATAAACCAATTGTTTTGACTCCAATGACCTTAGACTCAAGGGATACTGGAAATCTAGAACAGTGCACAATTCTGATGAAGGGTCTCAGGTTGAAACGTCGACAGTTTATTTCCATCCATAGATGCTGTCTGGCCTGCTGAGCTCCTCCGTCAAATCACCTTGTCTGGTATCTCTAGGCCAGGTGCACCCATGCTTCTTCCCAGCCCTGGCACTCCTCCTCTGCCACTTGTCCCACACTTCTCACATGGCACTACTCCTTCGTCATTCCCAACATACTTTGCTCCCAACATATTTACAAATTCCGTTCCACTTCATGAAAGCCTAGCTATATATACTGTATGAGCCTAAGACACAGTACTGTATCTCTAAAACTCTAATATGGGGTACTTTAATCAACACTTGAACAACACTGATCACCTCCAGGAATCAGAGTTACAATCTTTTTAAACACTTGGAATGAATTGTCCTCATCATGTGAGCTACAAGTCTTTTGTAGAGATTTCTAGTCTTTACACCCAATCTTGCTCAATGCATACATGGCTTATTCACATACCTTTCATTCTAATTCAGATTATCTGTCCACATCTATACTGTCCATTCTCTTTAATCTTTTTATGTATTTCAATGATATTTCCCTGAAGTGTCTACTTTCTAAAGAGATGACATACCTTTGAATCTGTCGTAATTGCCAAGGGTTTTAAAAATAGGCATCCATCCTTCTATAGGGACTCTGCACTTCCCCACAGTATAATGGAGATGGACTATACTTAATATTTCAGCTGGGGCCTAACTCTGTCCTTGTAAACGTTGCACAAGTGTACTCCTAATGGGAGAAGCCTGTTGTAATTTTGGAGAGAAGCAGTGTTTCAATGACTTAACCCTGATAATATGGTTAACATCATCACAGAGCAGAATCCAAGAGTGGGAGGTAAAAATGGTGAATATGTGGATAGGGAATGAGAGTACTGCTGAATTGGAAGTAATGTGGTTAGCTACTTGACAGAGGGAATTAGAATGCAAATTAGGAAATACAGGTATTTTGCTAGAAACATGGTGGCATTTTCTAGTCATGTCTATTTTAGATTAGATCCAACTTTATTGTCATTGTGCCAAGTACAGATACAAAGCCAATGAAATGCATTTAGCACCTGACCAGAAATGCAAAGAATAGTGTTATTTACAAAACAACTGCGAATAAAAAAGTGCTCCAGCACACAAATATAAAAGTACTGAGACAGTACAATACGGATGCAATACTGCTTAGCGCTGTAATGAGAGGTTCAGCAGTGTCACGGCCTCAGGGAAGAAGCTCTTGGGGGAAGAAGATGGGGACATCTATTCATGTTTTCCTTTTTAATCTTGATTAAAGAAATCTTTTAAAACCTAACAAATGCTAAGGGGGAGATCAGAGTGTTCGATTTTTCCTTATGAGGATTTTAGCTTAAGTTGACTTCACAAAGGTGTGCATGGGTAATAGTTTTTTGAAAATGCAAAGGAGTCACTAATACAGATCTCAATGTTTGAATGCAGGATGGGTAAGACCTTTAATGATGCTCTTAGTCAAACATCATTTCAAGAAAAGTAAATCAATTTCAATGCAAAAAAAGCACTTCATGAATATTTTTTCCCAGATGCAGAAGAATTTTCATACGATATTACTGAAAATGTGTAAATTACACTCAATAGCCACTTTATTAGGTACACCCGCACACCAACTCATTAGTGCAAATATCTGATCAGCCAATCATGTGGCAGCAACTCAATGCATAAAAGCATGCAAACATGGACAAGAGGTTCAGTTGGGATTGATAGTTTTCATTTATAAACTTTATTAAATTACGGTAGTGACTTTAATTGACAGTATTGTCTTTCACTACTTAGAATATATAGGATCTATTCGGGTAATTTAGCTTTCATTTGAAAAAGAAGTAGTAATTCTCTACAACACACTCCAATCCAGTTGGTGGCAGTAATGCATCTTTAGGTTGAATTGTCAGCCACCACTAAAAGTCAAAAGAAGAAGAAGGAGAAAACATTGAGTTCAGACATCAGAACGGGGAAGAAATGTGATCTAAGTGACTTTAACCGTGGAGTGATTGTTGGTGCCAGATGGGATAGTTTGAGTATCTCAGAAAATGCTGATCTCCTGCAATTTTCATGCACAAGGGTCTCTAGAGTTTACAGAGAATGGTGCAAGAAGCAAAACAAAAAAAGTCCGGTGATCGGCAGTTCTGTAGGCAAAAAGGCCTTGTTAATGAGAGAGGTCAGAGGAGAATGGCCAGACTAGTTCAAGCTGACAGGAACTCAAATAATCATGTGTTACAACAGTCATGTACAGAAGAGCATCTCTGAATGCGCAACACGTTGAACCTTGAAGTGGATCCGCTATACCAGCAGAAGACCACAAACGTACACTTAGGGGCCACTTTATTCAGTACAGAAGGTAACTAATAAAGTGTCGCCTGAATGTTTATAACCATCTCCCTTCATTGCATTAAACAGACTGGAAGTGTAAGCAGCAACTTTGAAACTGATCCATTTTGATAAAACAAGTAACTAACAGCAGTTAGTTAGATTTAATGTTTGCTGTGTATGACACATCCCAGAATGTTCTTAATAGTATGTGATTTGAACAAATTAAACAACATATCATTAACACTATTTTTTCACCTGTACATATGAAAGTGGGATTTCTTAATCTCAATCCTTTTGGATTTCTGACTGCAAATTATCTTGCTGAAGAACTGTATCTTGACTCCATCACTAGAAAATATTTATAAAATATGTTTATTGATTAACTTTAACAGATGAACAACTTCAAAAACACAAGTGAGTCTGCAGATGCTGGAAATCCAAAGCAACATGCACACACACAAATGCTATAGGAACTCAGCAAGTTAGGCAGTATCTATGGAAATGAATAAACAGTCAACATATCAGGCTGAAACCCTTCTTCAGGACTGAGAAGGAAGGGGGAAGATGCCAGAATGACTGCACTGTTTAAAGGTTCAAATCTCGAATCAAAATTTTAGTTTTGATGGAAATGGGAGGGTAAGTCAGAGATATCTTTCACAAATGTAGCCCCTTGTTGGTGAAGCAATAACTATAAGTAATACTGTGGTAAGATCTCTGTTTCATGGCATTGCAGGCTGATAACATCACAGTGTAAGCTGGTTACATTCCCTGCCTAATATTCAGTTACAGTGACTGAAAAATAAAAGATTAATCAAGACTATGACACATAGATTTCTAATTAAGTTGTTTTTCTGCATCTAATATACAGAACTCCTGATGCAGGAAAAATCTTTTCAACATGCATCCAATTTTCTGGCAAACCACTTATCCCTTGCCATTTGTGTTTTAACTCTGAACATGAATCATAAGGTTGGACAATTAAAGTTCCATTTTGCTGTGTATTCAATATTTGTCTAAAATAGCTCCTAATTGAAGCTTCTAAAGTGTAAATACATTGAAGGTTATTGTGGATTTGCAAAAGGTAGACTTAATCAAACCCAGCCAATCAATAGGACAAAAGTAGAATCTAACGCTGTTCTCTGTTCAACTCAGTGACTTTAAGGCAAGGTTACATAGCAGGTTTACTGAAATTACAAATTACAGGATAAGTAGCATTGTATTATGGATCTATGAAAACACACTGATGACAATGAAGCAAGGCAAGGAATAACCTTGGAATATGATAGAAAGACTTTAAGACATAGCAGTAGAATTAAGCCCTTCAACCCACTGAGTTTCCTTTGCATCATCAAAACACATGATGTTCTCAAAAACACAAAAATTCTGCAGATGCTGGAGATCCAAAGCAACATTCACAAAATGCTGGAGGAACTCAGCAGGTCAGGCAGAATCTGTGGAGTGGAAAGATGGTTTTGGGCTGAGACCCTTCTTCAGGACTGAGAAGGAAGGGAAAAGATGCCAGAATAAAATGTTTTGGGGGAGAGGAAGGAGGCTAGCTGGAAGGAGCTAGGTGAAACCAAGATGATGAGAAAGGTCAAGGGCTTGAGAAGAAAGAATCTGATAGGAGAGGGGAGTGCACCGTAGGAGATAGAAAAGGGGGAGGGGACCTAGGGGAAAGTAATATGCAGGTGAGAAGAGGTAAAAGGTCAGACTGTAGAATAGAGGAAGAGGGGTGGAATTTGTTTACTGGAAGGAGAAATCGATATTCATGCCATCAGGTTGAGGGGTTACCCAGATGGAATATAAGGTGTGGCTCCTGAATCTCCTCTACCCTGCGGGTGGCCTCATCGTTGCACAAAAGGAGGCCATGGACCAACACATCGGAATGGGAATGGGAATTAGAATCGGAACTAAGATGTTTGGCCACCTGGATGTCCCACTTATGGTGGACGGTGTGGAGGTGCTCGACAATGTGGTTCCCCAATTTATGACAGATATTCTCATATATGTCCTCAGATTGTGCATTTATTTAGTGATATAGTGCAGAGTAGGCTCTTCAAGCCATGCCTCCCCAGAAACACCCAACAAACCCAAGTAAACCTAACCTAATAATGGGCAATTTACAATGACCAATTACCCTACCAATTAGGAAATCTGAGGACCTGGAGAAAACCCATGTATTCCACAGGAAGGACGTACAGAAACCCCTTACAGACCGGTGCTGGAATTGAACTTCAAACTCCGGAATGCCCCAAGCTGTAATAGTTGGTCTTACGTTATAAAGGAAATGTTACAGTATTAGGATTCTTATAATCTTATCAGTATCCTTTGCAATTTCAATGACAATGGAATTATTTTTGTCCAGTTGCAACTCGCTCCAGGTGCATCCCTGCCTACATGTAGTACTCTGAATTCACCATTGGCCTTTGATTAAAGAGTGGCTCATCTTGTTAGGTCTAAATGTAAAAATGCTTTGAGTTTCAAAATGGCCTTCCTATTTTATCTTGTGTCAACCTATGAAATAGTGGTGAAGGTTTCTTTGTAGAGATTGACCAGTATCAAGGAAGCAAGAAGAGAATTTCCACTTTTATTTTATTTATTCATGTTCAGGACCTTGGCGTCACTGACAATGCTGGCACTCATTCCTAAAGCCCTCGGGGAGGAGGTGGTGATCTGCCTACTCCTGAGTAGTTTACTTGGCCAGTTAAGACTCAATGGCATGAGATGCATTGCAAGTTACATGGATCCAGTCTGTGAGAGGGTGGCCATTATCCTCTCTGAAGATTAATAGTGAACCTGAGTGGTAGGTTATTTTTATGTTCATTATTACCCAGATTTATAATAGATTCTAACTTCCAAATGATTAAATGAGCCTGGATTCCACAGCTGCCACTGATTTTGAACTGAAGTCTCTGGATTGTTAGTCCAAACATCTAGATTACTGGTCTGGTAAACAATGATTCCTCTAATTTTTAGAACATAGAACATAGAGAGTACAACACAGGAACAGGCCATTCGGCCCACACTGTTGTGCTGAACCAGCTAAAGAGCAAATCAAAAACACCCAGACTCTAATCCCTCCTACCTACACAATGTCCATATTCCTCCATCTTCCATACATCTATGCGTCTGTCCAAATGTTTCTTAAAAGCCTCTCGTGTATTTGCCTCTGCTATCATCCCAGGCAGCACATTCCAGGCATCCATCACTCTCTGAGTAAAAAAACTTACTCCTCACATCCCCCTTGAACCTAACCCCTCTCACCTTCAATGCATACCCTCTATTAGCCATGTATTAGACATTTCAACCCCAGGAAACAGATACTCTCTGTCTACTCTATCTATACCTCTCATAATCTTGTAAACCGCTATCAGATCTCCTCTCAGCTTCCGGCACTGCACAGAAAACAACTCAAGTTTATCCAGCCTCCCGTGATAGCGCCTGCCATACCAGGCAATATCCTGGTAAACCTCTTCTGCACCCTCTCCAAAGCCTCAATGTCCTTCCTGTAGTGGGGCTGACCAGGACTATACACAGAGGTTTAATAGGAACCTGTAGGGCAATCCTCTAACTTACACTATCCAAATAACCTACCAAGCTGCTCGGACTGATGGGGCTCATCAGTCATACTCAGCAGCTCATCTGGAAGAAGGAAAACTCTGATCTCAAATCTCTGCTGCCTTGTGTCTATACTCACTCATGGGGAAGGCTTCAGGAGAAAACCCCGAGGAATAATGCAGAGCTGTCTTACATTGAGGTCTGGCAACTCCTGTGCTGCCTCTGGTGTCAAACTGTTCGAGTCTCCGCCGTTCCTTTGGAAACATCAGCTGCATGGAGAGGGCGAACCTGCTGCATGGGCAAGAGCTTGCTCTCCATATCATACTGCCCTGGCTCGGGTACTGGATTGCATAGACAGCTAGGACACAACATTCGTGGTTGACCCTGACCAACGGAGGGTCTAACCAATCTGCATTCTCTTTGGGAGGTGGGCAAAAGCCCAAACACCCAGAGAAAGCCTTTGTGGTCACAGGGAGAATGTGTAAACTCCTCACAGACATCACCAGAAGTCAAAATCGAGCCTAAACTATTGGAACTGTAAGGAGGCTACTTTAGTAGCAGTGTCTCGGTGTAGTCCTTATTATTGCTGCCATATTAATTCATGTTTCATCACCTCTGGGATTCAGGAACAAATTTCCTGGAATTAACTCTTTTCCTGAGTTGTCTTCAACCATTATTATTTCACCTTTTTCTTTGTTCCTTGGTGGCAGTTCCATGCTAGTGTTGGACAGGAAATATTTGAGGTGGTACCTCTTTATTTGTGCTGCGGCTGACTGAGACAAGCTCCATGAGGAGACTGGCCCTTTTATCTGGCTATCCATTCTCACGTGTACAAGTGGGATGAGTGTGAAGACCTTGGAGTAGAGAAAAGGTCTACTAGAATGATTCTAAGGCTGAAGAATTACATTTATATAAATATATTGCAGAAGTCTAAGTTTTCAAACCAAATCTCCTCAAATTTCTAATGAAGTATTGCTACTAATGTACCTTTGTCATGATTATATCAATATGGAGGGCCACAAGATGGACTTACTCCTTCCTCGAAGATAGACCTCCAGAAGAGAAGACTGATGTTGATATGATAGCTAAGGCAAAGCAGTGTCCAATGCTGCAGCGTCAATTACCATGGGGCTGAGATTTAGGATGACTGACAACAAAACCAGGCGTGAAGTGTGGAAAAGGTTTTATGCTGCAGAGAGTGAACAGGATTTGGAATGACGGCAGTGGATACAGATATAATAGGAGCCAAGAGAACTGGATAAATATTTGAAAAAGAGCCTCAGGACTCACACCAGCAGGTTCAGGAACAGTTATTACCCCTCAACCATTAGGCTCTTGAACCAGAGGGGATAATTTCAATCAACTTCACTTGCCCATCACTGAACTGTTCCCAACACTTCCAAGGACTCTTCATCTCATGCTATTGATATTTATTGTGTAGATATTTATTACCATTATTACCATTTTTTTCTTTTTGAATTGCATCGTTTCTATTATGTTTCTTAGATTTTCTGAGTATGCCTGCAAGAAAATTAGTACAATATTTGTGGATGAGTACAATAAATGATGACATATATATACTTTGATATAAATTTAGTTTCGACTTTGCACTTTGAGGAGGTGCGCAATAAAAAAATAAATGGGAATAATAAGGCAACCTGTTGAATGAGCTGTCCTTAGAGCCAACTAGCCCAATATCCTCCTCTAGTGCTCTGTATTTTTACGATTCTATAATTTCATAGATTACAAGGTTACATTCCCCTCCCTTTCAAAGACTATGCTTTGTATTTATTTATTTCTTTATTGAGATACAAGCGACACTGCCCAGCAACCCCATCTTAACCCTAACCTAATCACTGGGCAATTTACAATGATTAACCTAACAACAGGTATGTCTTTAGACTGTGAGAGGAAACTAGTGCACCCAAAAGTCCACGTGATTACAGATTATATCGGAATTGAACTCTGAACTCTGACTACCCAAGCTATAATAGCATCACTCTAACTGCTACACTACCATGGCCACTGTGGGGTTGTTGTTAGGGTGTAAGTAGTATTGCTTCCTATCAATGTCCTGTTTCTGTCCATTCACTCAATGGTTAATAATGTGCTGAAAATGGATAGAGTCTCACCAACAAGGTGCTTCTGGTTGGAAGGCAAAAATATTTTCTCCAACTGTTTTGGATATGATATGGCTTGACATCAGCGTGCCAGAGTTCAACGCCTTTGAAATACTTGTAAATACAACACTGTGCAAAAGTTTTAGTCATATACTGTATATATAGCTAGAGTGCTGAAGACTTTTGCACAGTACTGTAGTAATTTTATGTATTGCACTGTACTGCTGCCTAAAAAAAAAACAAATTTCATGACATCTGTGAGTGATGATAAATCTGATTCTGATATGGGTCTCTATTGTGGAGAGTGGGAAGGGGCCGGGGAGAGGGGAATCATTTTTGGGAAAAGGGGAAAGGAGAGGGGAGGGAATGGAAAGCATCAGAGCGACATTCTGTAATGATCAATAAACAATTTGTTTAGAATCAAGTTACCTTGCCCTGTGATTGAAGGTTGGGTGTATCTGCACGTGAACCACCTCCCCACCCCTGGCACTCCTTCTCTGTCCCACACCCCTCCCATGGCTCTCTAACCTTGTCATTACCAACATACTTTGCTCCTGCTAGATTTACAGACTCATTGTCTACTCCATGTTGACAAATACAGTACTGTGCAAAAGTCTTAGGCACCCTAGCAATATATACAGTATGTGTCTAAGACTTCTGAACAGGACTGTAGATGTTACTCAACACTGGTGGAAGCAAATTGCAACCACATTGTATATTTGTGCACTATGGTTGAAAAGGAGGTTATCTGTTAAGACTTCTCTTTATTCTGCCCACAATATGAGAATCTCCAAAGCCTTTTAGAGAAACGTTATTAGACAAAATTTAGCACTATTGAAGAGAGAGACATGAGTATAGGAGGCTAGGAGCTTGACTGAAAACACGGAGCGGAGAGAACTAAAGAACTGGCAAGATTTGGGAAGGAAATTTAAGTGCTTAGCGCTTAGGTAATTGAAGGCACAGCAGCCAGTGGTGGAGCAAATAACATCAAAGTTCTTCAGCCACAAATTAAGAACCAGCAGAGCTGATATGTTGAAAATGTGCCAAATGATTTCTGAGCTATCAAAAGTCTTTGAAGCACCTTTCCACAAATATGTCAGTGTATACACATCCCAAGAAACAGCACAGTACGTTGATGATTTGAATTTCTAAACTGAATCAAATTAATGATAGAACTTAACACTTTCCTCAAACCAAATGCTTGTGTTATTTGTTAATCATTATATAATTTGATTCCAGTTTCAATTCTTGTGCCTTACAAATAAATTTCTCCACAACCTTTCACTTTCAAGTGCCTTAACTCAGACTAAAGATTAAGGTGCTGTAACATTTCAGTCTGGGAGCAATCAATCAAATTCACATGGTTATCAATTTGTGCAGATGGCAAAGCAAAAACCCACTGTTAACCAAAATCGCTTCCATAGAAACCATAGAAACTACAGCACAGAAACAGGCCTTTTGGCCCTTCTTGGCTGTGCCGAACCATTTTCTGCCTAGTCCCACTGACCTGCACACGGACCATATCCCTCCATACACCTCCCATCCATGTATCTGTCCAATTTATTCTTAAATGTTAAAAAAGAACCCGCATTTACCACCTCGTCTGGCAGCTCATTCCATACTCCCACCACTCTCTGTGTGAAGAAACCCCCCCTAATGTTCCCTTTAAACTTTTCCCCCCTCACCCTTAACCCATGTCCTCTGGTTTTTTTCTCCCCTTGCCGCAGTGGAAAAAGCCTGCTTGCATTCACTCTATCTATACCCATCATAATTTTATATACCTCTATCAAATCTCCCCTCATTCTTCTACGCTCCAGGGAATAAAGTCCGAACCTATTCAACCTTTCTCTGTAACTGAGTTTCTCAAGTCCCGGCAACGTCCTTGTAAACCTTCTCTGCACTCTTTCCACCTTATTTATATCCTTCCTGTAATTTGGTGACCAAAACTGAACACAATACTCCAGATTCGGCCTCACCAGTGCCTTATATAACCACATCATAACATTCCAGCTCTTATACTCAATACTTTGATTAATAAAGGCCAATGTACCAAAAGCTCTCTTTATGACCCTATCTACCTGTGACGACACTTTTAGGGAATTTTGTATCTGTATTCCCAGATCCCTCTGTTCCACTGCACTCCTCAGTGCCTTACCATTAACCCTGTATGTTCTACGTTGATTTGTCCTTCCAACGTGCAATACCTCACACTTGTCAGTATTAACCTCCATCTGCCATTTTTTAGCCCATTTTTCCAGCTGGTCCAAGTCCCTCTGCAGGCTCTGAAAACCTTCCTCACTGTCTACTACACCTCCAATCTTTGTATCATCAGCAAACTTGCTGATCCAATTTACCACATTATCGTCCAGATCATTGATATAGATGATAAATAACAATGGACCCAGCACTGATCCCTGTGGCACACCACTAGTCACAGGCCTCCACTCAGAGAAGCAATTCTCTACCACCACTCTCTGGCTTCTTCCATCGAGCCAATGTCTAATCCAATTTACCATCTCTCCATGTATACCTAGCGACTGAATTTTCCTAACTAACCTCCCATGCGGGACCTTGTCAAAGGCCTTACTGAAGTCCATGTAGACAATATCCACTGCCTTCCCTTCATCCACTTTCCTGGTAACCTCCTCGAAAAACTCCAACAGATTGGTCAAACATGACCTACCATGCACAAAGCCATGTTGACTCTCCCTAATAAGCCCCTGTCTATCCAAATGCTTGTAGATTCTGTCTCTTAGTACTCCCTCCAATAACTTACCTACTACTGACGTTAAACTCACCGGCCTATAATTTCCCAGATTACTTTTCGATCCTTTTTTAAACAACGGAACAACATGAGCCACTCTCCAATCCTCCGGCACTTCACCCGTAGACAGCGACATTTTAAATATTTCTGCCAGGGCCCCCGCAATTTCAACACTAGTCTCCTTCAAGGTCCGAGGGAACACTCTGTCAGGTCCCGGGGATTTATCCACTTTAATTTTCCTCAAGACAGCAAGCACCTCCTCCTTTTCAATCTGTACAGTTTCCATGATCTCACTACTTGTTTCCCTTAATTCCATAGATTTCATGCCAGCTTCCTTAGTAAATACAGACGCAAAAAACCTATTTAAGATCTCCCCCATTTCCTTTGGTTCCGCACAAAGCCGACCACTCTGATCTTCAAGAGGACCAATTTTATCCCTTGCAATCCTTTTGCTCTTAATATACTTGTAAAAGCTCTTTGGATTATCCTTCACTTTGACTGCCAAGGCTACTGGGCTTTTGCACAGGCTAAATGCGCTCATTGTTTCACAAACCAGCACATCAACAACGAACAATGAGCAAACTTTGTAGGGGGGCTTGTGCTGACAGAGCTTTATTGAAATTTCCCATCATTCAGAACATTACCTTAAACTTAACCCTTCATCTATAATTCACGTGAAGCTGTTGCTCATCATTACCCCCACTTTATTTTTTATTATTTATTGAGATACTGCACAGAACAGGCCCTTCTGGCCCTTTGAGCAGTGCTGCTGTGCAGGGATTTAACCCTGGCCTAACCACCGGACAATTTACAATGGCCAACTAACGAACCAACCAGTACAACTTTAGACTGTAGGGGGAAACCAGAGCACCCAGTCATGGGGAGAACGTAGAAACTCTTTACAGGCAGTGGGAGATAGTGAACCCGGGTCACCTATACTGTAAAGTATTCCAACGACTACACTACCATGCCGTACTTTATGTTGATTATAATATATAAAGAAAGAAAAAACTGACGTGATAAAAATTCCAACTGGACAGTAGAGAATCAGAAAGTATGTTCTTGTTCACTCTGCAAAAAAAAATATTGGCTTCCTCACCTTGTGAGAGGAAGGTGCAGCCTGTAATAGGCAAATGTTGCGAAATCCTCCACTGTTTGTAGAAGTAGTGGAAGATGTTTGGAAAATATTAGATGTATGAGCATTCATCTTCATCATTATGTGTAGTGTCATAAGACATTAGCGATCATGGTCTATTGACCATAATTGTTCTTGGCAATTTTTTCTTCAGAAGTGGTTTGCCATTGCCTTCTTCTGGGCAGTGTCTTTACAAGACATGTGACCACTGCCATTATCAATACTCTTCAGGGATTGTCTATCTAGCGTCAGTGGTCACACAACCAGGACTTGTGATATGCCCCAGCTGCCCATATGACCATCCACCACCTGCTCCCATGGCTTCACATGACTTCACATGACTCTTTTAAGGGGATTAAGCAGGTGCTACACTTTGCCCAAGGGTGTCCTGCAGGCTAGTGGAGGGAAGGAGCGCCTTACACCTCCTTTGGTAGAGATGTATCTCCACCCCATCACCCAGGTACTTAATGCTATTTAAACTGAAAAGCTGGTGGGATTTGTACTGGCCCATTTATGTTGCTCTGTTATATTGTTTGGGCCCAGCTGCTGTGCAGAAGTTGGTATTCACCTCCAGGACTATCCTGAGCAGAAACTTCCACTCAGGTAGTAAATCCGTCAAGGACATGGCATATAAGGCACTCGTCTGTCCAAAGCTTGAGTATTGCGTGGTCATATGGGATCCCCATCAAGCTAACAATAAGAAGCCCTTTGAAAAAATCCAATGCCGTGCTGCTCGCTTTGTGTTAAACGATTACAGCAGGAAATCCAGTGTCATCACCATGCTCTTGAAAACCACTTGAAAACCGACGTATTAAACTACGGTTAATTTTCATTTTCAAAGAAGTTCACAACATTACTCCATCAAACACCTAAATTCATCACAGGGTCAGTTCACCTCGACAGCAAACTGGACCTCACATATTGGAAGCTCCTTCATTCAATAAGATTTGCTACCAGTACTCCCTCTACCCAAGATCAACAAGAGAGTGGAATCTTCTGCCACCAGACCTAATATTAATATTTAATATTTAAATATTAATATTATTAATATTTTTAAAGATAGACTCAATCAAATCGATTTAGGGGATCTAGTCTAAAAAGTTTACTTTACAATTTAACTCCCTTGCCGTTCACACCGACTGCACGTTTATAACAGCCGTCCAGCGGTGCTTGTGCAGTACCAAGCAGAAGCAGAAGAAGACTAACAAGATCTGCCTTCCAAATGTAACTAAGGTATTACGGCACTCCGAGGGTGGGGGGAGGGGGAGCATCATGGTCAGCAGCCCACCCTAGCATTCCTAATGACCAGCACGATTTATTGTTCTTGTGCTAAAATGCTTTTGTGGGATTATGGCGGGATGTTCAAGTTCATTAATTGTTACATTTCAAGTTGGGTTATACAGTTATTTGCATGTGTGTTTGTGGGTCACCCTGACTGTAACCGGGGTGCGTATATCACCTCCCCCGCCTGCATGTGACTGAGTGGGGGTCATAGTGCCTGGTCTGTTTTTGTGCTTGTTGCAATAAAAACAGCTATTGAGCTAAACGAGCTTTCCTCGTCTGTTATCATAGACCAAATGCTCACCACAGTATGTTCAAAGATTCAAGAATCAAGATATCGAAGTATAATTATTATCAAAGTGTATATGCAGTGTACAACCCTGAGATTCATCTTCCCATGGACAGCCACAAAACAAAGAAAACCATGGAACCCCAACACACATAAAAAAACAAAGAACAATTAAAAAAGAATCATTTAAATGATGACCATGTATGATGCGTATAAATATAGCAGATCATAAATATGCAGACTAATGTCCAATATATGTTCAGATTGAATCTATATTTGTCAAACTGTTCAACAACATTTGGAGGTATAAAGGCTACTGGTGTTAAACAGTATTTTATAAAAGGATTATTTGAATTCCCTCTATGAATTGGTGTTGGGCACGTGGCCAAGTGGTTAAGGCGTTCGTCTAGTGATCTCAAGGTCGCTAGTCCAAGCCTCAGTTGTGGCAGCGTGTTTGTGTCCTTGAGCAAGGCACTTAACCACACATTGCTCTAGTGTCTGTGTGAGGAGTGGTGCCCCACACAGACTTCCAATCTGCACCTTGTAAGGCATGAAAATGCCCAACGCAGGCCTCTTTTAGTCTGAGTCGACGTTCCCTCCCCTCCCTCTATGAAGTAATTCCATTTCAAATCAATTAAAACTCAGTCAGCGTAAACTGAATGTTGTTTACACAACTTCATTTCCCGTAAAAGGGTTTTCATATTGTTTCAGACCTGACGCATTCACGGCCTGTGACTCAGTTGTATGCTGCTTCAGTGAACACTTGATGGATCCGCAGCTAAATCAGGTCACCTTGCGTGCCATTGGGCAAAGAAAGATTTTATGGTTTATGGTCCATGAGTCGGGAAGCAAAAAAAAGAGTGACAGCAATGTGTGGAATTAAATATCAGTGGTCAATGCCAGCAGTGGAAGGTGTGGGTTATGTCCAAGTCACACTGGTCATCTCATTTAATTCATCAAGTTCCCCTTGCACAACATTATCAAATCTTTTCAAAATATTTGCATTAACATCTGTTTCCTAATCCAAGTTTTCCTGATTTTATTTACTGTGTTGCCTTATACTTTATACTTCTATTTCTCAAATGGCCATTTTCTAGGCATATCACAGGTGGAATGGAAACACCAATGCTCTTGAGTGGAAAATCCTACAAAAAGTAGTGGGTATAGCCCTCCCAACCATTGAGCACACCTACATGAAATGTACCAGCTGTCGCATTTCATGATGCATGAAATAGATGAATTGCAAAGTAGCATCCACCATTAGGCTCTACCCATGATGGATTGGACTGTATTCACTACTTTGGTTGCCAGGCTTGGGACAGTCCATGGTGGACTTCTCAAATTTCTCACCATACCACAAAGACATGTTGGGAGGTTACCCCTGGATTAGGAGGGTGGCCGGAGTGTCGGTGCGTTGGGGTGGGGAGGGAGGAGATTTAGGAAAATAAGAAAAGAGTGCAAGTCAGGGATTGGAATTGATTGGGATGTGCTCTGAGAGCCTGCGTAGATTCTGTTGTGACTCCAAACAAGCCACATGGAGGCCAGAGCTATAGATATTCCAGGTCTGTCTTCAACACAAACACATGAAGAGATGTATGGTAAAACCTGTCTGAACGCAAAATCAGGATTTTATACACTTAAGTACAGAGATAAAAAATAAGTGATTCATTACAATTGCATAATTTGTTTCAGTACTTTCAGAGCCTACAAATAGTTCCATAGAATTAATCTAAATCTATACGTACCTAAGGTTGCACTGGAGAGAAGCGATACTTGTAGAGAGCTAGTAGCAATATAGTTTTATACTCAATGTTTAGTTTTCAAACCTGAAAACTGCAGTTGAAAATACTGTAGTAAGCAATGTACTTTAAGCAATTTAATTTTCTTTTTATTTCAAAAGTAGCCTATTCATAATAAATAAAAATATACAAAGGAAGGAACAGGGCAAAATTCTGTTACATTCATTATCATCTTCAGTAGTGAAAACTTCTAAATTAAAAAAAACATGAACACCATTACCCCTCACATGGCTCTCTGAGGTGATCTCCTTTTCTTCAAGGAGCTTCCCCACCCAACTCTGCCACCGAATATAACTCAGCAGAAGATCCTTAGGCTGTGATGCTTCCCCACAGAGCCTTAGCCTTGGCTCCACCGAGCAGCTGTGCATCTCTCAGCATGTAGTCCTGTACACTGGACTGTGCCAGTCAGTAGAATTCTCTAACAGACATCTCACTGTGCTGGAAAAGCAACCTGTTTCGGGCAGATCAAAGAGCATTTTTCAGCAAGTTGATGACGTTCCAGAAGCACTTGATGTCTGCCTGGGAGCAGCACATAGATCAGAGAGTGCTCTGTTAAGCAGCTGCTGGGGGCGAGCATTAGATTATGAAGACACATAGTCCTCTTTTATTGTCATTTAGTAATGCATGCATTAAGAAATGATACAATATTTCCTCCGGTGTGATATCACAAAACAGAGGACAGTCCAAGACTGAAAAAACTGACAAAACCACATAATTATAACATATAGTTACAACAATGCAACAATACCATAACTTGATGAAGAAGTCCATGAGCACAGTAAAAAGTTCAAAGTCTCTCAAATGTCCCACATCTCACGCAGACGGGAGAAGGAAGGAAAACTCTCCCTGCCATGCCCGACTGCAATCCGTCTCTGAGTCATCCGAAAACTTTGAGCCTCTGAATCAGCTCTCCGACACCGAGTACTGAGCGCCATCTCTGTCCGAACGATTCGACCTCAATCTCGGTCGCCAACAGCAGGCAAAGCAGGGGATTTTGAGGCCTACCCTCCGGAAGATTCCCGACCGTGCAGCAACAACAGCAGCGAACGAGCATTTCAGAAATTTCTCCAGATGTTCCTCTGTACTTTCACGTCCCTCTCCATCAAATCAGAATTGTCTGTGGCCCCTATTTAATGGATACAATATTTTTCACCGGAGGGCTGCGCACGCGCAGCGTGCTGCTCTCTCTCCTCCCGCCGTCCATCTTTCATCTTCCTCCACACCCTCTCAGCAAATCTACAGTGAAGATAACTGTCTCTTCCCCACCTCGGCCACCCTGAGGGCAGTGTACACTGGGGGTGATATATCATCTGTACAGCAAGGTTCTGATTGGGAGTGCCAGCCACATGAGGTCATACAGTCACAGTCATGGTCAGAGACTACAGCACAGAAACAGGCCCCAGGACCCAACTAGTCTGTGCTGAATTATTAATATATCTTGCTGCACCACAGCCCTCTATGCCCCTCCCTTCCATGTACCCATCAAAATTTCTGCTAAATGTTAAAATCGATCCCACATCCACCATTTCCGCTGGCAGCTCGTTCCACATTGTCACCAGCCTCTGAGTGAAGAGACTCCCCCGCTCACGCCCGGACCTAGACTTGGTTGTCAGAGACTATTTGAGATGAACATCACTGGGGGCATTTAACAGGTAGTGGGAGCTGCTCCCTATTATCACCCCCAGCTATAACAACCTTAATGAACCTTACTTGGAAGAACTCTTCCACAAAGTGCAGGCAGTGTTGCCATGCCCAGCTGTCTGGGATATTGCACAGCAACTGATCCAGAGACTACTGTCCACAGCATCAGGAACATCAGTGCATAGTGACACATGGTGCCCACAGTCTTTACGTCCACACGTCACCTGATACAGCCACATTCAAAGATAGTCATCAGGATAAGGGCAACCTTCAAAGTTCAAATTAAGTTTATTATCGAAGTACATATATGTCAACATACACAACATACTCACTTTCTTGCAGGCATACATGGTGAATCCAAGGAACACAATGGAATCAATCAATGGCCGCACCCAACAGGTCAGATGAGCAACCAATGTGCAAATGACAACAAGCCGAGGGGTGGTTCTATAAATACACAAACATGTCAACTATTTTACTTACAGACCCAGCCATGCCGAAGGGTTTCGGCCCAAAACGTCAACTGTACTTTTTTCCATAGATGCTGCCTGGCCTGCTGAGTTCCTCCAGCATTTTGTGCGTGTTGCTTGGATAATCATGACTCTTTCATGTACTATGTGCAAAATAGCCAGTCTGGAACCTTAAATTTTAAAACTTTGATGTAAACCAATTAGCATTGGCCTATTGTCTGTAAGTTTTGCCCATGCATATAAGTACAGTACTGTGCAAAAGTCTTAGGCTTATATATATATACTGCAGTTAGGGTGCCTAAGATATTTGGCACAGTACTGTAATAGATTTATGTATTGATCTGTACTGCTGCTGAAAGCAAAAAAAAACAAATTTCATGACATATGTGAGCGATAATAAAGCTGATTCTGATATGTGTCTCTATTGTGGACAGAGTGTGGGAAGGGGGTGGGGAGAATCATGGTTGGAAGTGAGATGCACCAGAGAATCATTCTGTAATGATCAATAAACAATTTGTTTGCAATCAAATGACCTTGCCTGCTGTCTCAGGGCTGGGTGTGTCTGCACCTGTACCAGCCTCTGCCCCCAGGCACTCCTTCTCTGCCGTCTGTCCCACAATGCTCCACCCTCACCATTCCCAACATCCTTTGCTCCCGCCAGATTTACAAACTCACTCTCTGCTCTGCATTGACAAATACAGTACTGTGCAAAAGTCTTATGTACCCTACCTCCCTCCCCCCCTCTCTCTCTCTCTCTCTCTCTCTCTCTCTCTATATATATATATATATATATCTAAGACTTTTGCAAAATACTGTATGTCATGTCAATTTCCTAAGTATACATCTAGAGTGGTCTCCTTCTGTGAGCCAATAACCTGCTCCCTCCATTGACACTGTCATTGGTCATGCAGCTACCTTTTTTATTTCAAGAGTGATTGCTGCTATATTTGAAAACAGTTCCCAACAGGGGTTCCCATCTTGGGGGCCGTGGACCCCTCAGTAAATGGTAGGGGCCCACGGCATAAAAAAGGTTGGGAACCCCTGATTTAAAAGCTGGTTCTTGGTTGATAATGGTTACCACACTCTCTCTGCTACTCCCCACAAACTTGATGAACTAAATGGCCTCCTTGTACACCATAAGGAAATACAGCATGAAATACTATGAAACCCATAGATCTCTCTCAGCCTTTTTCTTACCTCTTTCAAATAGCCATCGACATCAAATACTGCACATTAATTCCCCCCTTGCTAGACACAGCACATGTCTACAATAAATGTTGCTTATATTTTCATTGCTTGATATTTTTACACACTGAACCTACTTATTAATTACTCCCTCTATATAAATGAAAGTCATTGTTAAAAGCCTAGAAATATTGAATATGTACAGAAACTGTCCCACATTAGAAGTTACTTGATTATACATTTAAATCCCTGCAGACAAAATCTGGAGTTTGTATTTATTCAGCGGAGCAAAATATGTTTATAATTTTATCAATTTTATTGACCTGTACTTCACAAATCAGCAGCAAAACTGAATCAGTCATTTGAAAATCCTGTCATCTTCATTTCAATTCTTTCCACAGACATAGTTTTCATATTTATTGCTGCTTGACAGAGATTCTGATCCATTTGCAGTTGTACTTTGCAATTGGAAGAAATGAGTTTAATTTATATTTCCAGGTTTATGCAATTATTTGTCAAATAGACAGAAAAGGCATCAGGCAAAAGAGCAAAATACAAGCAGGAGTAATGATGAAGAGAGAAAAAGGTGAACTTGTGCCCATAATTTACTCACTTTCCCCAATGTGAGCTGTTCTAGCAGCGAGGTACTGACTGAATGAATACTGCGGTGCCCCCATCATACCGAGGGAGAATTTAGATTATGAAGACACGCAGTCCTCTTTTATTGTCATTTAGTAATGCATGCATTAAGAAATCATACAATATTTCCTCCAGTGTGACATCACAAAACACAGGACAGACCAAGACTGAAAAAACTAACAAAACCACATAATTATAACATATAGTTACAACAATGCAACAATACCATAACTTAATGAAAAAGTCCATGAGCACAGTAAAAAGTTCAAAGTCTCTCAAATGTCCCACATCTCATGCAGACGGGAGAAGGAAGAAAAACTCTCCCTGCCATGCCTACCACAGTCCGACTCTGAGTCATCAGAAAACTTCGAGCCTCCGATTCAGCTCTCCGACACCGAGTACTGAGCGCCATCTCTGTCCGAACGATTCGACCTCAATCTCGGTTGCCAACAGCAGGCAAAGACAGGGATTTTGAGGCCTTCCCTCCGGAAGATTCCTGACCGCACAGTAACGACAGCAGCGAACAAGCGTTTCAGAAATTTCTCCAGATGTTCCTCTGTGCTTTCACATCCATCTCCATCAAACAGAATTGTCCACGGCCTCTTTTAATGGATACGATATCATTTTTCACCGGAGGGCTGTGCGCTTCTCTCTCTCCTCCCGCCAGACCATTCAGGGCTTTGTGACACAAGTGTAGGCGCAGCTTTCCAATGTCTGACAGAAGACTTATGAGGCCATATGGATTTAGCACCAAGTTATTTTTTAAAATATATAGTTTATGAAGAACAAAGAACATAGAAGATGAGTGCATTTGTGCGTTGCGTTCAATATTCAGGGATAGTCCAGAGCTCACACCAGGAGGCCAGCCTTGCAGGATATTCAAATGAACTTTATTGATAACACTGCTAGTACAATACGTGAACTCCTCCCATGTGGAAGTGGCTAACTGAGTGACATTGGAATAACACTCTTAACTCTTGACGGTTGAAGTAAAAGGGAGGAGGAGATGATGGCGCGACGCAGCTCGCAGCGGCCACTCCGGTGAATGATATCTGTTATCTGTCAAGTAGGGTGCTGTGCACAATCCTGATTTAATGGAAACAGGCGTGAGAACACGGAGGAACATCTGGTGAAACTTCTGAAATACCTGTTTTGCTGCCGCTGCTACTGTGTGATCCAGAATCTCCGGAGGGGAAGGCCCCGAGTCCTCGGCTTTGCTTGTTGCTCGGCAGCCGGGGCGGGGTCGAAGCGCTCGGCAGAGATTGTGCTCGGTGCTCAGTGTCAGAGGGCTGGTCGGAGGCTCGAAGTTTTCGGACGGACTCAGAGTCGGCTGCGGTCGGGTGCTTCCAATGCATTGGCAAGTCTGCGGTGCTTGGGGGTTTATGGCAGGGAGAGTTTCTCCCTTCTACTGTCTGCGTGAGATGATGGGGCTATCGGAACTTGAGGTTTTTTTTACCATACCCATGGTCTGCTCTTTATCAAATTACGGTACTGCTTTGCACTGTTGTAACTATATGTTATAATTATGTGGTTTTGTCAGTTTTAGTCTTGGTTTGTCCTGTGTCTCTGTGATATCTTTCTGGAGGAACATTGTATCATTTTTTAATGCATGCATTTCTAAATGACAATAAACGAGGACTGAGTGTCCTCATACTCTAAAAAAAAACTACTAATAGAACTGCCCTGATGCTCTAAAGCAGGTATTCCCAACCTAGGGTCCACAGACCTTCTTGTTAATGGTATTGGTCCATGGCATAAAAAAAGTTTGAGAACTCTTGATCCAAAGTAAAAAAGCACCATTCACAAAACAAGCATTTTAGGAAGCTGTTGACATCTGACCAATAATTTTTCAATCAATATGTCCGTTGGCACCAATTTGAAAAAACTCCAGGCTGTATTTCCATGTGTTGTATGGTATATTAATTTCTCAAGTCACACCAGTAAAAATGGATCAGTTATGATCATATTTCTGGTTGTGGAGCTTTAACATTAATAGGCTGACATACTTCTGACATTGCAGCAGCATTTCTCCATCACGTTGGGTGTCAAAAAATACCCAATATACAAATAATTTTTTTCTTATGATGTCATAAACTGGGTAACCTCACTTCTACACCTACAGGATGACAGAATCCACGTCCCATGTGGGGTCACACACACCTCCAGGCAGGTTACCTGGGTGCTTTGCATACAAAGGAGTCCATCACAGTGATTAAGTGGCTGCAAAACAAATTACAGCAACTTCAATTAGATAACATTAAGTGAAATGCCTGTAATGTGTATCATCTACAAGATACAAGATTTCCCAAACATACTTACTTAGATTATCTAGGAGAGCCCAAGGAGGTTCCCCAAAAGCCATAACTTGAAAAGTTTATCAATATTAGTGATGATAATAAACTTCCAAAAGTCACTCTCCATCAGTATTCTAGGAATATCAGAGTAACCAGAAACACATCAAGAAAGCAAATTAATAAATCACAGAATCTAACTGTCACAACCACGGACTCTGCTCTGTGGTCTACACGCTCATGCAGGCAGAACTGGTTTGGCAAGCTCACACATCAGTTTGCACGTTCCAGCTAATTACTATTTCATTATAGCAGCATTTAACTCTCTTTTCATTCTTGTCTTGTCAAGCCTTGAACAGAAGCACAGCAGTGTTTATGCTCCCTGCTTACCCTCATCCTTGTCTAGGAAAGAGGACTACCGTTTCGAAAGACGCTGTCTAGGAGCAGTATTCGTTTAGTATTTAGCTATTGCTTTCAGCCACAGTGTTGGCATTTAACTTTCAGTCTGAGAGCTTTAGCTAATGACCCCGTTGGCCTAGGGTTTATTGTTTATCTTTTCCTTTCAGCTCTGCAACAGTTCTCATTAAGGTCAGTGAATGGTCGACCCTCTTTAGTGTCCCACTCTTTCTACATGGGCCATATCCGAATGTTGTGTCACTAACAGGTCAACATAGAACATAGAACAGTACAGCACAGAAACAGGCCATTTGGCCCACAATGTTGTGCTGAACCAGCTAAAAAGTAAATAAGTAAAAAAGTAAAAAGTAAGTAAATAAAAAACACCCAAACACTAATACCTCCTTCCTGCACAATGTCCATATCCCTCCATCTTCCCATCTTCCTTACATCCATGTGCCTATCCAAACGTTTGTTAAAAGGCTCTAATGTATTTGCCACTACCACCATACCAGACAACATATGCCAGGCATCCACCACTCTTTGAGTAAAAACTTACCCCTCACATCCCCACTGAACGTACTCATTTTCAATGCACACTCTGCTGTGTTAGACATTTCAGCCCTGACAAATGCTCTCTGTCCACTCTACCTATGCCTCTCATAACCTTATAAACTTCTATCAGATCTCCCCTCAGCCTCTGGCATTCCAGAGAAAACAACCCAAGTTCATCCAGCCTGTCCATGGTAGCACAGGCCCTGTAAGCCAGGCAGCCCCTGCAACATCCTTCCTATACTGGGGGTGACCAGAACTATATGCAATACTCCAGATCTGGCCTAACCAGAGTTTGCAACATAATCTCTTGACTTTTGAACTCAATGTTTCAAGTAATAAAAGCAAGCATTCCATAAGCCTTTTTAACCACCTTAATGTCCTATGTAACTACTTTCAAGAAGCTAAAAACTTGGATCCCAAAATCCCTCTGTTCAGCAACACTGTTCAGGATCTTGCCCTTAACAGTGTACTGTCTCCTTGCATTTGCCCTTCCAAGGCGCAGCACCTCACATTTATCTGGATTAACCTCCGCCTGCCATTTCTCTGCCCATATCTGCAACTGATTTATATTGTACTGTATTCTTTGCCAGTCTTCTAAACCATCCACAACTCCACCAATCTTGTATCATCCACAAACTTACTAAACCCACTGATCTATATTTTCATTTGGGTCATTTATATACATCACAAACAGCAGAGGTCCTAGCACAGATCCCTGCAGAACACCAGTAATTACAGACCTCCAGTTCAAATAAGTCCTTTCAACCACTAAACTTTATCTTCTATGTGTATGCCAGTTCTGAATCCAAACAGTCAATTTGGCATGGACCCCATGCACCTTAATCTTCTGGATTAGCTTCCCATGAAGGACCTTACCAAACGCTTTACTAAAATCCATGTAGTCAACACTTACTGCCCTACCCTCGTCACCTTGTCAAAAAATTCAATCAAGTTGGTAAGGCACAACCTGCCATGCACAAAGCCATGCTGGCTCTCCCTAATTAGGCCACGAGTTTCCAAATGCTCATCTAACCTAAGAATTTTCTCCAGCAATTTTCCTACCACTGACGTGAGACTCACTGGTCTATTTTCCCTTGTTTCCTTCTTAAATAGAGTACAGCATTAGCCAGCTTCCGATCCTCGGGGCCTCATCCTGTGACTAGAGAGCACATGAAGATATTGGTCAAGGGCTCAGCAATCTCATCTCTTGCCTCCTTCAATAACCTGGGGTAAATCCCATCATGCCCTGAAGACTTATCCACCGTAATACTCAGTAGGAGGCCCAACACTTCCACCTCCTTGACCTCTAAATGGCCTAATATACTTATACACGCAGCACAGATCTCCTGGCCCCCCATATCCTGTTCCTTGGTAAATACTGAAGCAAAGTGCTCATGAAGTACCTCACTCATATTCTCTGCTTCCAAGTAAATGTTCCACACTTTATCCATGAGTGGTCTCACCCTCTCCCTAGTTATCCTCTTGCTCTTGATGTTTGTGTAGAATGCTTAGCAGGAATATTACTTGAAGGAGATCTGATGGACAAGGTTAATTTGATTGGGAATAGTTAGCATGACTTTGTTAAGGAGAGATCCTTAATTTGATGATGTTTCTTCAAGGAGGTTATTAGCAGTGTCAGTAAGATTATATGAAAACTAAAATACTGCAAATGCCAGAAATCTGAAGTAAAAATGGAAATTATCAGGTCAGGCTGCAAAAAAAAAGTTACTGTGTCTGGTCTGAGACTCATTTCCAGAACTGGGAATGGGTAAAACAAAGTTAGCTTTGGTTAGGAGAAAAGATATGAGAGGGATGGATAGGAAAAAAAGAAATATCCCTGATAGGAGGAGTTCAAGCGGATCAAATAGGAAGATACCATATATGATAATTCCCTTCATTAGAATAAAAAAGCAAAGAATTTACAGTTCAACTATCTGAACTGCTGGTAAGGCCACAGCACAGCTGGATTATTATGAACAGAAGTGTAGATGTCTTTCCAAAGCAGGGGTCCCCAACCTGGGGACCATGGACCTTTTGCTTAATGGTGATGGTTGAGGGTTGTTACTGCAATTAGAAGTCTATAACCAGTGGTGTGCTGCAGGGCTCAATTCTGAAAAGTGTTTTTTTTTTGCAATACACATAAACAATCAGGTAGTGAATTTAGCAGGTATAATAAATAAGTTTGCGGATGACTCAGATTGCTGGCAGTGTTGATAGTGCGGGAGATGGCACTCAAAGCTTATGATCTAAAGTTTCAATATAATAGCAAGTGCATATCAGTCTTCTCTTTGTAAATGGAACTAATGTCAATGGAAGTGGAATTCAAAAGAAAAATTCAATGCATGTGAATTGTAATTTCGGACATAAAATAGGAGATGAACTTCAGTAGGACCAGGAGCATAGACCTGTCACATATTATTGTGCATTCTTAATCACCTTATCTATCCGTGCTGCTGCCTACATGTATCTTTGGACTTCAAAGCCTTTGTTAATCCCTTTATCCTAACCTTACTAGATTTCTCAAAATTTATCTCCTTACTTTATTCAATCTGCCATTTCCCGATCTGCCTTAAAAGCTGATCAATATCATTCTAGGATTCTGTACCCTACATTTCTTCAAGGTGGCAGACTGGGGATACGTCTCTACCAAAGGAGGTGCAAGGCACTTCTTCCCTTCGATAGACTGCTGGTCATCCTTGGGCAAGATGTAGCACCTGCTTAGCCACCCCACCACCCCGATCAGGGTCACGTAAAGCCATGGGAGCAGGTGGTGGATGGTCATATTGGTCATATAAGCAGCCGGTGCATTTCACACATCCTGATGCCAGGCGGACAATCCCTGAAGAGTATTGATAATGGCTGGGGTCACCTGTCTTGTAAAGACACTGCCCAGAGGAACCACTTCTGCAGAAACATTTACCATGAACAATCATGGTCACGGAAAGACCATGATCACCAATGTCATACAATATGGCATGTAATGATGATGATGATATTTCTTCATTTTGTATAATTACTTGTTTAGTGGATGTAATGCCATAATTTTAATCTGACTTTTTATATTATCTTATGTGAACTTGTTGCTAATGGAACCTTTTATGAAAATTTAGCATATTTACAAAGGAGTAAATGCATAAAGCAACACACACAAAATGCCGGTGGAACTCAGCAGGCCAGGCAGCATCTATGGAAAAGAGTAAACATTTTGGGCCAAGACCCTTCATCAGGACTGGAGGAAAAGATGAGAACTTAGAGTAAGCAGGAGGGGGAGGGGAAGAAGAAATACAAGATGGCGGGTGATTGGTGAGGGGAGGGGGGGTGAAGTAAAGAGCTGGGAAGTTGATTGGTAAAAGGATAAAAGGCTGGAGAAGGTGGAATTTGATAGGAGAGGGTCGAAGTCCTCGGAAGAAAGGGAAGGAAGAGGGGTTCCAGAGGGGGGTTGCTGGGCAGGTAAGGAGATAAGATGAGAGAGGGAAACAAGAACGGGGAATGGTGAAGGAGAGGGAGAGGGCAATTACCAAAGGTTATATCTACATACCTCAACTACATATAAACTTCTGGGTATTCCCCCCCCCCCCGCCCGCCACCATTCCCCATTCCTGTTTCCCATTCTCATCAAGTCTCCTTACCTGCCCATCACCTCCCTCTGGCGCTCCTCCTTCTTCCCTTTTTTCAATGGTCTTTTGACCTCTCCAATCAGATTCCCCCTTCTCCAGCCCTTTATCTCTTTCTCCAATCAACTTCCCAGCTCTTTACTTCACCCCCTCCCTCTCCCAGGTTCATCTATCACCTACCACCTTGTACTTCTTCCTCCCCTTCCCCCACCTTCTTACTCTAAATTCTCATCTTTTTTTCCTTGTCCTGATGAAGCAGCTCGGCCCGAAATGTCGACTGTCTACTCTTTTCCATAGATGCTGCCTGGCCTACTGAAGTCCTCCAGCATTTTATCTGCAGATTTCCTCGTGTCAGCATTTTGTTTGTATTGCTTTGGGTTTCCATCATCTGCAGATTTTCTCCTGTAAATGTATAAATATGGTTCCTTTGTTATTTAAGAAATATTTGAATAAGCCTTTTATAACAGACTCAATAGGAACTTCAAATGACTCTATGAATCCTATCAAAGGGCCTTATGCCCTTCAATTCTAAATGCCAGTTCTTCTGAAGTTTCATTAACTGCCTTGGCCAAAGGGAAGAGGAATTGACTTGGTGACTGATAACAGTAATCACATTGGATTACAATGATCATTGCAACAATTCTTTACATTTGTATTAGGGATTAGCATTACTAAAGGAAAAGATGCAGTAGAGAAATAAACCAAAGACTACTGTGATTGTCTATAATGCCTGTTCATAGCAACAATTCTGCCTGATTATTGACAATCAAAGAAACCTTTAGAATCTGTATTTCAGCAAATATGATCCATTAAAATACTGCTTTGATTTGGATTTGACCTGTTATTTTTTATAGATATGATGAATGCTTCACAGTAAGGAAGGTGTAAGGAAGGTACAAAACCAGACTCTGTCACTGTGGCCTCAGGGACTGCTTTTTAATTCTTGCTGTTTATATGGCTGCAGCAATGGTATCTGATCAAAGCACATCCATGACATCTTTGGCTACTGTCCTAATTTTTGAAATATCTGAAATTTTATATCATTTTAATGCCTACAAGTGGGAGGGGTTGCACTTCATTAGGACTAACCAGGGTAGGTCTTACATGTTGAACAGTAGGGTACTGAGGAGCTCTGCAGAACAAAGGGATCTGGGAATACAGGTCCATAATTCACTGGAAGTGGTATCACAGGTAGATCAGGTCATGAAGAAAACCTAAGACTATAAGACCACAAGATATAGGAGCAGAAGTAGGCCATTCGGCCCGTCAAGTCTGCTCCGCCATTCAGTCATGGGCTGATCCAATTCTTCCAGTCATCCCCACTTCCCTGCTTTCACCCCATACCGTTTGAGCCCTGGCTAATCAAGAACCTATCTATTTCTGCCTTAAATACACACAATGACTTGGCCTCCACAGCCACTCGTGGCAAAAAATTCTGCAGATTTACCACCCTCTGACTAAAGTAATTTCTCCACATTTCAGTTCTAAAAGGATGTCCTTCAGTCCTGAAGGTGTGCCTTCTTGTCCTAGAATCCCCTACCATGGGAAATAACTTTGCCATATCTCATCTGTTCAGGCCTTTTAACATATGGAAAGATTGAATAGGTTAGGACTTTATTCTTCAGAGCATAGGAGATTGAGAGGAGATTTGATGGAGGTATACAAAATTACAAGGGGTATAGACAAGGTAAATGCAAGCAGTTTTTTTTCCCACTGCGGTTGGATGGAACTACAACTGGAGTTCAAAGGTTAAGGGTGAAATGTGAAAAGTTTAAAGGGAACATGAGAAGAAGCTTATTCACTCAGAGCATGGTGAGTGTGTGGAATGAACTGCCAGCGCAAATAGTCCAATGCAGGTTCGATTTCAATGTTTAAGAGAATTTGAATAGGTACCTGGATGGTAGAGGCATGGAGGGATCTGGTCCTGGTGCAGGTCGAACCAGGACTAGATGGGCTGAAGGGTCTGTTTCTGTGCTATACTTTTCGGTGACTCAGTGACTCTATTTTCCTATTAATTGTACATATTGTAATTAAATTGAGTATAAACACCAGTACTGTGTTTGAACATACAAGTAATTGAAAAGTCAAATATTGAAAACCTGAGGAATGAAGCCAGGAATCCAGAACACATAAATAATTTACAAAGACTGATTTTTAAACTGTCGCAGCTGAAACAAATGTTACCAATCTCAGCAGTTCTTCCAACAGTATTGGGACATCACTTCATCTAATCAAAGAAAATGGATTCACTAAAATGATTTTAAAATTAATCATTAAACAATTATGTGGTGTGTTGGTGTAAAGGATCAAAAGGAGCAGAAAGAGGCAATGGTATTACTAGAGTCTACCAAGACTTGTAATGGTATCTTTGAGACTGAACAAATTGCCTTTATTCTTACAGGTGTTCAGTGCTGGGTATGATGTAATATTTCAAAGCACAATTTTATAAGAAGGATGGAATGACATACTTTTGGACGTTCACAATGATTCGACCCACTGAAAGCTGGATAGATTTCTGTAACTGTGTTGAAAGAAAGCCCTTGCATCCTGAGGCTTGGTTCTGGAACTTATATATTTAGTGAACAAATTATTTTAAATATGTATGTATGTATTGATTTATTTATTTATCGAGATACTGCACAGAATAGGCTCTTCTAGCCCTTCCCCCAGCAATCCCCCAATTTAATCCCAGCCTAATCAGAGGACAATGTACAAACAGCGGCACACCTTTGGACTGTGGGAGGAAACCAGAGCAAATGAAGGAAACCCATGTAGTCACAGGGAGAATGTACAAACTCCTTACAGACAGTGGCGGGAATTGAACCTGGGTTGCTAGTGCTGTAAAGCATTGTGCTGACAACTACGCTACAGAGTTACCCACTTGTAAAGATTAAAAAATAAAACTTGCAACCAAATAGGATGTTCTTTTTAAAATGTTAGTTCTCAATTGCAATTGTTGTGTTTGGAGGTACGGTAGCGTAGCCATTAACACAACACTGACTGGGGTTTCAATTCCTACTGCTACCTATATGACAATCCGGCCCAGCGTCAGGGTGTCAGGGCCCATGGCAAGGGACAGATCGGTTCAGCTCACTACTCCCTGACTTCCTGGCTCAGCGCTGAACTAAGGGTCTTCGACTCTCTTTGTGGACTTCAGTTCAGAACACTATTTGTTTACAGTTTTTGTTAGCTCAACTGTTTTATCTATCTGAGCACTGGGTGTTCGAAATCTTTATTTTTATGGGCTCTTTCAGGTATCTTTGTTTCATAGCTGCCTGTTAGGAGACAATATCAATGTTCTGTAATGTATACATACATAGATAGTAAATGTACTTTGAACTTAGAACTTTTCAAAGTTTAAACTTTCTCCCTGTGACTGTGTGGGGTTCCTCCAGGTGCTCCCATTTCCTCCCACATTCCAAAGCTGTACCATCAGGGTTAGAGTTAGTGAGTTGGAGGTTTGCTTTGTAGGCGCCAGAAGCATGGTGACACTTGTGGGTTGCCCCCCAGCACAAGCCCTGAATTGTGTTAGTCATTGACGCAAACAATGCATTTCACTGAATGTTTTGATGTTTCAATGTACGTGTGACATGTAGAGAATATTAATCCTAAACATTCAGCAAGTTTAAGAAAAGGGTTTCAATGAGATGGAATTGAATGCTTGATACTATATGGAAACTATAGGAAGACGATAACGAGACCACCTCACTTGTGCTAGACTGTGATAGCCCTCAGACCACGGCAATCAGCGGTCATTTTGAAAGCTGCAGCATTGGAGATGCTGATCAGATGGAAGGACCTGTCTCCTCTCCAGTGAAAACCAATGATTCCTAGTTGTCTTGAATTTAAATACCAACCAGGCTGGAAACTACTTAACTTCCGAGATCAGTTTAGTGTAATGAGCTCTTGTGGCCTATGCAGAGCACTGAGAGCATTGCCCTCCAAGGTTCTTAAAGCACCTGAATACATTAATTGTTTTTTAACAAAAGCCATTAATTGTTTGGAATTCACTGTGTTCTTCTCGAGCAACTCACTCTTTATAATGCGGTCTCAGTTTATTTTGATAGGCTTGGGGACTCAGTGTTACTTGTATATTTAAGTGGATGCCCAACTAGCACTAATCATGGGGTGCTAGTTCTGAGAATGTGACGCCTTGAGCTGTCGCTTGGCCTAGCTACCGATGTTCTGTTGGAATTCTTATGAGTAAACTTGGGTCTCCATCTCTGCATTGGAGTTTGTCTTTCCTCCACATTTGTATTCCAACATTCCCAAAGCATATTACAACAGCTATGATCAAAATTAGCCTCAATAGACTTTGATTTAGAGAAAACTGGTGCAAAATTCTGATCTAAATGGCAGGTGCCTTTCGTTTCCCAATAAAATCTAAAGTACCTGTGAACATCTGTGGGAGTTAGTTGCACCAAATTCCATATTAGGGTGAATGAAGTGCTTTGACATCTAGAGTAGATTGTAAAGTAAGTGCGTCAGTGTTGGCAATATTAAAAACAGACGTTTTGGGCAATTGATCATGTTTTTATCTGTTTCGCATAGGAAGGAACAGCCTATTCCAACCCATTGTGATGGTGATCACAATGTCGGTGCATGAGAACTACTGATCAATTTCTGCTGGTTGTCGTCACTTTTCTACAAGATTTTAGAGCTTTCTAGTTAAAGTCAGTGTGTTGTGGTTCAGTACCACACAAAAGTCTTAGGCACATATATATAACGAAGGTGCCTAAGACCTTTGCACAGTACTGTAGTAATTTTATGTATTACCTTATACTGCTGCCACAAAACAAAAAGAATTTTCATGATAGATGGGAGTGATGATAAACCTGATTCTGATATGGGTCTCTATTGTAGACTGAGAGTGGGAAGGGGGCAGGGAGAGGGGAATCATGCTTGGGAAAAGAGGAGGGAGCAGGAAGCACCAGAAAGACATTTTGTAATGGTCAATAGATAAATTGTTTGGAATCAAATTACCTTGCCTGGTGTCTCGGGGCTGGGTGTGTCCGTACCTGTGCCACCCCCACCTTCCGCCCCAGCATTCCTTCTCTGCCACCTGTCCCACAGTCCTCCAGTGGTGTTCCACCCTCGCCATTCCCTACATCCTTTGCTCCCGCCAGATTTACAAACTCGCTCTCCACTCCATGTTGACAAATACAGTATTGTGCAGAAGTCTTCGGCACCCTAGCTATTTCTATGTGCCTATGTGTACCATAAGTTGTTCTGTCATGATATCAAGCTTCTACACAATCTTGTTGCTTATAAACATGGGGGCACTACATCTTCCCCCACTGGAAACCTCCATGACCAATAGAAGAAGGGAGGTGAGATGGAGTGGGTAAAACGGCAATAAAAGAGAGAAGGAGTGGAGCAGGAGGTTTTATGTTTTGTAACTTCAAAACGTTAAACTAATTCAAAGGGAGGCACATGAGTCAGAGATTGCAAGTCTAACTTCATGTTTACTTTAAGTGAGGCACACATGTATCACGTGGTAGCGTGATGACGTATGCAATTCATGTATTTATACATATAAACCATAATGAATTATTTAGCGAAGAAGAATGCTGAATCAATCAATATACTGTATGTAGAAGATTACTCAAATATAACTGAAATATTAAATGCACAACTGAAGGTTTGCCGAAGGAGCACACTTTCTACTCTGATGCAGAGTGGAGGAGCATGTCAAGGAAATTAAATTTCGAACTTTATCACTCGCCGGGTGAGCTGGTGAGCCTACAACTAACAAGTAAGCCATTGGCAGTTCAACAGAACGGGCACGTGAACCCTGTTGTTCTGGAAGACGACAGCAACTGCATGTGATGTGGATCCTGCTACTCACTCGGTGGGAGCTACGACATCATCCATCAGGAGCTGCATGATGGCTGGGTTTGCAGCTGCCCACTATTTGTTCCTATTGCAAAGGCTGGACTCTGTGCTCTCCTCAGAGCCCCACAAAAGCTTGGTTCCACACTCTTTGACAGTCTTTCTGCCCTTGAGACCCTCCACAGGGCCCCCCATTCCTGAGCATGTACAGGTATGGCTTTTCTGGTAAGCCTGAATCTCTGCCCTCTGCCTCCCCACCGGACCCCACCTCCTCCCATCCCCACCCCGGTTCTCCTCATGCCATCCACATAATTCATCTCAGCACTGCTCCTTAAGTTAGTGTCAGTTGAGTCATCACTTTCTTCCTCTTGTACAAGGAGGAAACTCTTTAGGCTCGGAAAGCAGAAAGATACAGAGGGAAGGCTGTGCTGAGGGTCCAGCAGCATACAAAGCAGGATGAGGGGTAGCTCGTGGTGATGATCCTGCCAAACATTGTTATTTTATCCTCCCCTGCCTTCATCTTCAGCCTTGTTTGCACCAATGATGGCAGAATCAACTTGAATACAGAGTGAAAGGAAGTCATTTGGCCCATTGACTCACTATTGAGTCAATACTCTACCTCCCCTCATCTCCATAACCCCTAACATCCTTTCCTTTCAGATACTCACTCAGTTCCATCTGAGGCTAAAATGGAATCTGGCTCTATAACTAATCCTGACAGATCCTAACCACCAGCTGTGTTAAAAAAAAAATCCCTATATTGATCTTGGGCCATTTGCCAACATAATTTTACTATGATGCGAGTGGAACATTTTTCTCTATCTACTCAGTATATTCCCATCTTGACTTTAAATACCAAATCTCCTTGCGATCTCTTTTGTTACAAAGAGAACATCTCCAGCTTCTCCAGTCCATTCACATAGTTACAATCTCTCATTCTTGGAAACATTTTGATAAATTTCTTTAGCCCTGTCTCTAAATGTGGTCCCTGGAACAGAATAAAATGCCACATTTATGTTTGAACCAGTGTTTTATAATGGTTCATCATGACTTCCTTGCTCTTTTACTTACTAAGCCTCACTGTGGTCCAATTACGCATTCTTTTCAAGTTTCCTTTTCATAGAACATAGAACATCGAAAAGTACAGCACAGTACAGGCCCTTCGGCCCACAATGTTGTGCCGACCCTCAAACCCTGCCTCCCATATAAGCTCCCACCTTAAATTCCTCCATATACCTGTCTAGTAGTTTCTTAAACAACTCATTCGAACAACTTTCATACAACTCAATCCGGATATTGGGTTAAGAGAAAGAAGAAATATAAGAAGAGGAAAAAGAACAATTTTGAAAGAAAGAATTCTAACCATTTACTACAAAAAAAAACTGAGATTCAACAGTTAAGAGTTCTTCCCTGCCTGAGCAGGTGTAAGTGATTTGGATTACATTAGGAATGATTGCGTTAATGGATAATGACTCTGTTAATTTTAACACTTAGCTCTTTATGTTAAAGCATTTAATGTACAAAATAACAGTGTTTTGCTTGAATGATATATTTTCTTTTCCAGACAGCCCAAGAGTCTTTTTTTGTTGATCAGTGTCAAAAAAGCCAAACTAAATCTACTGTGATTCAACATTGTAAAACAATAAAACATGAAAACTTCCAAGGTGGGGGCGGAGGTGAGTACTTTTTATAGGAATTATATTCTCACCTGTCTATCACCTCCCCATGGGTCCCTTTCCTCCCTCCCTTTCTCCTGTGGTCCACTCTCCTCTCCTGTCAGATTCCTTCTTCTCTAGACCATTACCTATCCCACACAGCATTTTGTACCTGGAGTACTGTGTGCAGTTTTGGTCTCCAAATTTGAGGAAGGACATTCTTGCTATTGAGGGAGTGCAGCGTAGGTTCACAAGGTTAATTCCCGGGATGGCGGGACGGTCACATGTCGAAAGATTGGAGCGACTGGGCTTGTATACTCTGGAATTTAGAGGGCTGAGAGGGGATCTTATTGAAACATATAAGATTATTAAGGGATTGGACACGCTGGAGGCAGGAAGCATGTTCCTGCTGATGGGTGAGTCCAGAACCAGAGGCCACAGTTTAAGAATAAGGGGTAGGCCATTTAGAACAGAGTTGAGGAAAAACTTTTTCACCCAGAGAGTGGTGGATATATGGAATGCTCTGCCCCAGAAGGCTGTGGAGGCCAAGCCTCTGGATGCTTTCAAGAAAGAGATGGATAGAGCTCTTAAAGATAGCAGAATCAATATGGGGATAAGGCAGAACTGGATACTGATTGTGGATGATCAGCCATGATCACAGTGAATGGTGGTGCAGGCTCGAAGGGCCGACTGGCCTACTCCTGCACCTATCGTCTATTGTCTACTGTCTATTTGAATTTCCAGCATCTGCAGAATCTTTTGTGTTTATGACGTCCTTGCATCTTTTTCTTAGTTCTTCCTTCGGTAATCTGCGTCCACAACAGAGTGTGTAATGGTACATCTGTTCAGATAGGTTGGTGTTAGCCATAGGAATATTGAGGTCTGACGCCTTAACACTGGGAATGTTGGTCTAGGAGATGAGTCTGAAACTGGAGGATTTTACAGAGAAACCATCGGTAATTTTTTTTTCAGTGTCTTAAAATGCCAGCTGTAGATGGCAAGGTCTCAGAAACATATAGAAGCATTTGAGAAAAATACAATAGGCATCCATTAGTCTCGTGAGACCATGGATTTGCACTTTGGAAGGTTTCCAGGTTGCAGGCCTGCGCAAGGTTGTATGGAAGACCAGCAGTTGCCCATGCTACAAGTCTCCCCTCTCCACGCCATCGATGTTGACCAAGGGAAGGGCATTAGGACCGATACAGCTTAGCACCGGTGTCGTCGCAGAGCAATGTGCGGTTAAGTGCCTTGCTCAAGGACACAACACGCTGCCTCAGCTGAGGCTCAAACTAGTGACCTTCAGATCACTAGACCAACACCTTAACCACTTGGCCACGCGCCAAAATACAACTATGGTAACATCAACAAGAAATTCTGGCATTTAGCTACATTGCTGGAAAATGGCAGCTGATTAACACATTCATGTTTATTTTGTTTTTTTTGTTTGATTTATTTCGTAATAAAGTGCAGAGTTGGCCCTTACAGAGCCTCACCACCCCAGCAACTCCAGAATCCTGATTAACCATAACCTGATCATGGGAGAATTTACAATGACCAATTAACCTAACTGGTACATTTGGTACATCTTTGGGCAGTGAAAGGAAATTGGAGCATCATCATTACTGTGTGCCATGTTGTATGATGTGGGCTATTATGGTCTCATGACCATGATTGTTCTTGATATGCTTTTCCACGGAAGTGGTTTGCCATTGCCTTCTTCTGGGCAGTGTTTTCACAAGACATGTGACCCCAGCCATTATCAATACTCTTCAGAAATTGTCTGCCCAGCGTCACTGGTCGCATAACCAGGACTTGTGATGGACACGAGCTGTTCATACGAACAACCACCACCTGCTCCCATGGCCTCAAGTGACCCTGATCAGGGGGCTAAGCAGGTTCTACACCTTGCCCAAGGGGGACCTGCAGGCTAGAGGAGGGAAGGAGCACCTTACACCTCCTTTGGTAGAGATATATCTCCACCCACGACCCAAGAGCGTACTTACAGATGACGTTGGAAATTAACTCTGAACTCCAACAACCTGAACTGTAATAACGTCACGCTAACCACTACCATGCCACCCCATTTTACCAGAAAACAGATGGTTAAAGGAAGATTTGACCAGTTATAGAATATTGTCACTTTAAGTTCTCATTTGAATGTTAATAAGACCATAAGATATAGGAGCAGAATTAGGCCATTTGGCCCATCGAGTCACTCTGCCATTTCATCATTGCTGATCCATTATTCCTCTCCACCCCAGTCTCCAGCCTTCTCCCCCTATCCCTTCATGCCCTGACCAATCAAGAATTTACAAAACTCTGCCTTAAATATACATAAGGACCTGGCCTCCACAGCTGCCTGTGGTAAAGAATGCCACAGATTTATCACTCTCTGGCGAAAGAAGTTCCTTCTCATCTCCATTCTAAAAGGACGCCCCTCTATTCTGAAGCTGTGTACTCTGGTCTTGGACTCTCCCAACATAGGAAACATCCTCTCCACATCCATGCTATCAAGGCATTTCACCATTTGATAGGTTTCAATTAACACCCTTCATTCTTCTAAATTCGAGTAAATACAGGCCCAGAGCCATCAAACACTCTTCATTTGACAAGTCATTGAATCCTGGAATCATTTTTGTGAACCTTCTTTGAACCTTTTCCAGTTTCAGCACATCCTTTCTAAGATAAGAGGCCCAACCTGTTCACAATACACCAAGTGAAGCCTCACCAGTGCTTTATAGAGTTCCAACATTACATCCTTGCTTTTATATTCTTGTCCTCTTGAAATGAATGCTAACATTGTATTTGCCTTCCTCACCACAGACCCAACCTGCAAATTAACCTTTAGGGAATATTGCACAAGGAATCCCAATACCCTTTGCACATCAGTATTTTTGTATTCTTTCTCCATTTAGAAAGTAGCTCACCCTTTCGTTTCTTATACCAAAGTGCATAACCATACACTTCTGAACACTGTATTCCATCTGCCATTTCTTTGCCCATTCTCCTAATCGGTCTAAGACCTTCAGTGGCCTCTCTACTTCCTCAAAGCTACCTGCTCTTCCATCTACCTTCATATTGTCTGCAAACTTTGTAACAAAGCCATCATTTCCATCATCCAAATTATAAACATATAATGTAAAAAGAATCGGTCCCAACACAGACCCTTGTGGAACACTACTAGTCACTGGCAGCCAGCCAGAAAAGGCTCCCTTTATTCCCACTCTTTGCCTCCTGCCAATCAGCCACTGCTTCATCCATGATAGAATCTTTCCTGTAATATCATGGGCTCCTGGCTTGCTAAGCAGCCTCATGTGTGGCGTGTTGTCAAACGCCTTCTGAAAATCAAAGTACACATCAACCGATTCTCCTTTGTCTATCTTGATTGTTGTTTCTTCAAAGGATTACAACAGATTTGTCAGACAAGATTTTCCCTTGAGGAAACCATGCTTTATCATGTGCCACCACATACCCTGAGATCTCATTCTTAATAAACGACTTAACATCTTCCCAGCCACTGAGGTCAGACTGATTGGCCTATAGTTTCCTTTCTTTTGCTTCTCTCCCTTCTTGAAGAGTGGAGTGACATTTGTAATTTTCCAGTCTTCCAGAACCATTCCAGAATCTAGTGATTCTTGAAAGATCATTACTAATGCCTCCACAATCTCTTCAGAACTCTAGGGTGTACACCATCTGGTCTAGGTGACTTATCCACTTTCAGACCTTTCAGTTTCCCAATAACCTTCTCTCTGGTTATGGTAACTTCACACACTTCATAAACCCTGACACTTGGAACTTCCACCATACTGCTGGTGTCTTCCACAGTGAAGACTGATGCAAAATTCTTATTCGACCTGCTGCTTTGTTGTCCCCCATTACTGGTTCACTAGCATCATTTTCCAATGGTCTGATATCCACTCTCACCACTGATTTACAATTTATGTATCTGAAGAAACTTTTGCTTTTAATATAGTCTTTCTAATCCTGTTTTCTTTTACTTCATACCTTCCCAAATTTAATGAATCATATCACACCTTTGAAAATTTAATTGATTCTGATTTAGACCATAAGACCAGAAGGTGTGGGAACAGAATTAGGCCATTTGGGCCATTGAGTTTCTGCACCATTTCATCATGGCTGATCCATTTCCCTCTCATCCCCCATCTCTTGTTTTCTCCCTGTATCCCTTCATGCCCTGACCAATCAAAAATCTATCAACCTTTGCCTCAAATATACCCAAGACTTGGCCTTCACAGCTGCCTATGGCAATGAATTTCACAGATTCACCACTCTCTGGCTAAAGAAATTCCTCCTAATCTCCTTTCTAAATAGAAATCCCTCTATTCTGAGGCTGTGCCCGCTGGTCCTAGACTTCCCCATCATAGGAAACATCCCTCCACATCCACTCTGTCAAGGTCTTTCAACATTCAAAAGGTTTCAATGAGACCCCCTTCATTTTTCTGAATTCCAGTGAGCACAGGGCCTGAGCCATCAAATGCTCCTCATATGATAAGCCTTTCAATTCAGGAATCGTTTTCATTAATCTCCTTTGAACCCTCTCCAATGTTGGCACATCCTTTCTAAGATAAGGGGCCCAAAACTGCTCACAATTCTACATAAGGCATCTCCGCTACCTTATGAAATCTCAACATCACATCTTTACTTTTACATTCTAGTCCTCTCAGAATGAATGCTAGCTTTGCACTTGCCTACCTTACCACAGACTCAAACTGCAAATTAACCTTTAGGGAATCCTGCACAAGGACTCTCAATTCCCTTTGCACTTCTGATTTTTGAATTTTCTCTCCATTTGGAAAATAGTCTGTGCTTTTATTTCCTCCACCAAAGTGCACGAACATTTAATTTGTGTTTGAGTTCAGTGCTGCATCTTTTCTTTCAAACTATATGATAAGATAGTTGATTCATTGTGATAATTATGGAATATAATACCAACATATCCTTAAGATATATTTCTCCTCCAGTATGCACTTAAAATGCAAAGGATAAAATTACATCATTAAAAATACATTGTTGTTGGTGATTCGTACAAAGCAAAAAAGCTGTATTGATTCACAAATTGAAGGATTATCTTGTGTTCCTTCTACGCTTTATAGAAAGCTAAAGAAGGTTAAAGGCAACAGAATTTCTCCTTGAGTAATCCTGACATTAGCAGCTGCTGCCGAGCACATATTCTGTGGTCTATCCATGTCCCGTGCATCTTTAGTGACATCTAGAGGTTTATTTGAGATTTTTAAACTTTCACAATTGTAGATTGGATGAGACAAACTTCAAAATGAATAAATGTGTGAAAGCTTTATTGAGAGATAATTACAATACTTGCAGAAGTCTTCGGCACATATACATTAGCTACCATGCCTAAGACTTTTGCACAATACTGTATTTGTCAACATGGAGTGGAGAGCAAGTTTGTAAATCTGGCGGGATGTTAGGAATGGCGAGGGTGGAGCACCGAGGGAAGGGTGTGGGACAAGTGCCAGGGGCAGTGGTGCAGACAAACCCCGCCCTGAGACACCAGGCAAGGTCATTTGATTCCAGACAATTGATCATTGCAGAATGTCTCTTTGTGCTTCCCACTCCCTCCCCTCTCCCTGTCCCCTTCCCATTCTGTCCACAATAGAGACACATATCAGAATCAGGTCTATCATCACTCACATATTGTATGTCATGAAACTTGTTTCTGTTTTGTGGCAGCAGTACAGTGCAATACATGAAATTACTGTAACACAATGCAAAAGTCTAGACACTCTAGATATATATATTAACTTCAGACTTTTGCACAGTACTACTTGTAGTAAATAATTAACCATAAACAAAGGATTTAATAATATACAATGCCCCTACTTATCTTTTGATCAATATAAAAAATTGGAATTTAATAAAGTATCCAGGTAAAGAATATTCCAAATTTATATTCTGCATAAAACAGGACAAAGTTATCATTTTTTAAAAAATCTTCAAAATGCGTTTGGTTAACGAAATTCTTCGATGTTCTCTGCAAGAGGTCACTTGATGTATTTTTGATACGGCATTTCAGATCTTACATGTTTGAATTCCCTGAAGAACCATTAGATATAATAAACTGCAAATATGTATTGCACAAATAGTTATTGTATTAATTTTAGATGTGTTGTCCTCGATGTCATGTTGTTAGCTCCACAAACTCCAGAAGAAACATAGAATGGAATTGAATTGAACACCTTTTAACCATTTTAATAATGCATCGCATTTACTTTAGTTCATTGCATTTGCTCTCTCACCCTTCCTGGAGATCAGACATATTAAGTTACAAGCCAAAGTTCTCTTTTGGGAGATTTTTTTTTTACTTTCTGCAGAGACATTATTCAATGCTGCTCATATGACTTAAAATGAGAGAGGAGAATGTGCTCTTTGTGTCCTGCATGTGCAAATATAAGGAAGTTTTCTTGTGAGTACCTTTCCCCCAGGGTAGAAATGTCTAGTACCAGAGGGCATGCATTGAACGTGAGGAGGGTAGGTTCAAAGGGGATGGGAGGGGTAAGTTTTTTACTCAGAGAGTGGTGGATGCCTGGAACGTTCTGCCTGGTATGGCGGTAGAGGCAAATACATTAGGGGCTTTTAAGAGATGTTTAGGTAGGCGCATGAATGTGAAGAAGATGGAGGGATATGGACATTGAGTAGGTAGGAGGAATTAGTTTTGGGTTTTCTTCAATTTACTTTTTAGCTGGTTCGGCACAACATTGCAAGCTGAATTCCTGTGTTGTACTTTTCTGTGTTCTATATGAAAAAAAATGATATAATGCCTTACTGAGCTGATAAGAAATTATTAACTTTTTATTGGGAAAAGTGAAGTTCTGGAAAGCCATTGAGGAGCAATAGTAATGCAACTCCCTGAAACAACATCTTAGCATTCTTTTTTAATCTCAGGATTCCAGTATTCATTTCAGCACCATGATTTCTCTAGCAATGCATATGTACATAGCTAGGATGCCTCAGACTTTTGTACAGTATTGTAGTAATTTTATGTATTGCCCTGTACAGCAGCCTTGAAAAAAACAGGTTTGATGACATATGTGAGTGATGATAAACCTGATTCTGATGTGGGCCTCCATTGTGGACTGAGAGTGGGAAGGGCCAAGGAGAGGGGAATCATGGTTGGGAAAAGGGGAATGGAGAGGGTAAGGAGCAGGAAACACCAGAGAGACATTCTGTAATGATCAATAAACCAATTGTTTGAAATGAAATGACTTTGCCCAGTGTCTCAGGGCTGGGTGTGTCTGCACCGCCACCACCTCCCGCCCCAGCACTCCTTCTCCGCCGCCTGTCCCACAGCCAACACCCCCCCCCACAGCGCTCTACCCTCACTATTCCCAATATCTTTTGCTCCTGCCATATTTACAAACTCACTCGCGCTCCACATTGACAAATACAGTACCATGCAAAAGTCATAGACACCAAAGCTATATATATACATGTATATGTCAAAGACTTTTGCACAGTACTGTAGATTTCATTGATTAATGTATTCATGATTTGCTTTCATGGATGCCAGAATAATCAACTGTATAAAATGATAACATGCAAATTTTGCACTAGTGTCATTATGTTTATTTTGTTGTCTATTTTGCACGTGTAAGTTATGTATAATTTATGTTAATTTAAGTTTATGTTAATCTGTGTTTGTCCTTGTCTGGTGCTGCTGCAAAAAGCTAACTCTTGTGGTATTTACACCCTGTGTATGTATGCCTATGCCAATCGTAAACTTGAACCTGATGCTTGAACTTACAGTTGACGATGTGTCGAGGTTCCTTAATGCATTGTGAATGCAACCATATGTGCTATATATCAGTCACTGTTTCCTCGGAACAATTTGGGGTTCAGGGTGATCTGACCTTCACCTTCACAGCAAGAATTCGAATCACAATCAGATTTATTATCTTTGACTAGTGATGTGAAAGCTGCTTTTCTGCGGCAGCCAGATAATTTGAAGACATAAATTTACTATCAGCAGCAAATTAAATATATAATGCAAAAATAAGGATTAGCAGGTTAGTGCTTATGGGTTCAGGGACCATTCAGAACTCTGATGGCGAAGGAAAAGAAGCTGTTTCCAAATTGATGAATGTGGGTCATCACCTCCTGTAACTCTTCGGCAGTGGTAGTAACAAGAGGAGGGCAAGTCCCAGCTGGCAAGGGTCCTCGGTGATGGGTGGCACCTTCTTGAGCTACCACCTCTTGAACATGTCCTCGATGGTGGGGTGGGTTGTGCTGAGGATGTGGGCCCCATGGTCATTGGGCAGCCCCTTGCAATCCTCTGTACTGGAGTCTCCATACAAGCCTATGATGTAACCAATCAGAATGCTGTCCACGGCACAGCTACAGAAATATTTAAGAGTCTTTGGTGACATACTGAATCTCCTCAAAGTTCTGACAAGATAGAGCCAATGGCATGCTTTCTTCATAATTGCATCAACATGCTGGACCCAGGGTAGATCCACTGAGATGTTGCCACCCAAGAACTTGAAGGTGCTCACGCTTTCTACTGCTCATCCCTCAATTAGGACAGGTGTGTGCCTCCTGACTTCAACTTCCTGAAGCCCACAAGCAATTCCTCGGCCTTGCTGATGTTGAGTTTGAGATTATTTGTTACAGCACCACTCAACCAACTGAAATATCTTACTCCTGTATGCCTCCTCATCACTACCTGAGGTCACACCTATATCAGTGGTGTCATCGGTGAGTTTATAAGATGACATCTGAGCGGTTCAGAGGGGGGTCAAGGCTGGAAATCTGCCGCAGAAAGTCAATAGTCTTAGTGACCTCTTATTCCGAACACTTTCATCTCTGGACATGTGCAGATAGGAGCATTATTCTGGAGGGTTCTGAGATGTCAGACCCTTGGCAGAACCTTTACCCCTTCTTTCTTCATTATCCTCCTCTAATGAAGACTTAACTTCAGGCTTCTTCTCCTAGTATAGGAGTTATACTAATCCTAAAGTATCACTACTGTATATTATTCTCCACACATTCCCATCAATCTTCCTGGAATCTATCACCAGTCTAGATATTAGTGGAAATTTACAATGGCTAATTAACCCACCCATCCTTACACCTTTGAGACATGGGGAGAAAATGGGATGCCCTGGGTAAACCAATGTGGTCACAGAGATCATTCAGTTTCTGCAGGCAGCTCTGGAGTTTAGGATCGAATCCTGCTCACAATAATTGTGAGGCGGCAGCACTCTTTCAACTATTCTTCTGTGCCACACAAGTGCACTGAAACTTGATCTCAAGACCTCAGATTTAATTCCCATCAAGCCGGCAGCATCTAAGAAGCACAGACGTGAAGATTTGATGTCCTGCAAATGGCCTTCATTATGTGTTAGCTGCGGGTCTACAGTACTGTTAGATAAGCGACATTGAATAACCCTCAAAGAATAATAGTAATGAAGAGGGTGAGGCCACAATATGTGATTTACTCATATAGTACTGAGCAGAGGTCTTAGGCTAGCTAGGGAGCCCAAGACTTCTGCACAGAACTGTAGTAATTTTATGAATTACACTATACTGCTGCAAAGAAAATTCAAAATTCATGACATATGTGAAAGAATGATTAACCTGATTCTGATACGGTTCTCAGTTGTGGACTGAGAGTGGGAAGGGGCAGGGAGAGGGGAATCATCATTTGGAAAAGGAGAAGGGAGAGGGGAGAGAGCAGGAAGCACCAGAGAGACATTCTGTAATGATCAATAAACCAATTGTTTGAAATCAAATAACCTTGCCTGATGTCTCAGTGCTGGGTGTGTATGTACGTGAAGAACCCTCCTCCCCCACCATCCCTGGCACTCTTCCTTTGCCTCCTGTTCATACCTTTCCTATGGTGCTCCACCCTCACCATTTCCAACATCTTTTGCTCCCACCAGATTTTAAAACTCACTCTCTGCTCCATATTGATGCAGTGCAGAATTCGTAAGCACACTGGCTACAGTGGTGCTAGAAACCCCATAGAACTTACACTATTTCTGCATAAATATGACCTAAAATGTGATCAGACCTTCACTTAGGTCCTAAAACCAGATAAATAGAACCCAGTTAAACAAACAATACAAATAATTTTTATACTTGTTCATTTATTTATTGATAAAATTGATCCATTATTACATATATTTGTTGGAAAAAGTATGTGAACCTCAGAGGTAATGCCTTCTACAAAAGCTATTTGGACTCAGGTGTTCCAATCAATGAGACGATTTTGGAGGTGTGGGTTGTAGAGGTGCCCTGCCCTATAAAAAAGACCATAAAGTCAGGTTACTGAAAGAACCAGCTGTTCGCAAGAAAGATCTGTTTATGTGCACCATGCCTCGATCAAAACAATTTTGAAAGGACCTTAGAAGAAGAATTTTAGAGATAAAGAAAGCTGGAAAAAGCTACAAAAGCATTTGTAAAGACCTGAGTGTTCATCAGTCCACAGTAAAGAAATTGTCTACAAATGGAGGAAACTCAGTACTGTTGCTACGCTCCCTAGGGATGGGCATCCTGCAAAGGTCACACCAAGAGCACAACATGCAATGCTGAATGAGGTGAAAAAGTACCCAAGGGTAACAACCAAAGACCTGCAGAAATCTCTATGACTTGCTAAAGTCTCTGTTCATGTGTTCACTACAAGAAAATCAATGAACAAGAATGGTGATCATAGAAGGACACCATGGAGGAAACCACTGCTTTTTGAAAAAAACATTGTTACATGTATCAAATTTTCAAAAGACCACCTGGATGTTCTACAACATTTCTGGGACAATGTTCTGTGGACAGATGCGACAAATGTTGATTTTTTTCCAGCAGAAAAGCACACTGCTATGTTTGGAGGAAAAAGGGCACTGCACACCAACACCAAAACCTCATTCCAACTGTGAAGCATGGTGGAAGGAGCATCATGGTTTGGGGCCACTTTGCTGCCTCAGGGCCTGGACAGGTTGCAATCATTGAGGGAACAATGAATGCAAAATTGTATCAAGACATTTTACAAGAGAATGTTAGGGTAGCAGTATGTCTCCTGAAGTTTAATAGAAGGTGGTTAATGCAACAAGACAATGATCTGTTAGACAAGAGTAAATCAACAACAGAATAGTTTAAAAAGAAGAACATGCATGTTTTGGAATGGCCAAGTCAAAGTCCTGACCTTAATCCTTTAGAAATATTGTGGAAGCAGGCAATTCATGCAAGGAAGCCCACCAACATCCCAGAGTTGAAGCAGAGTTTGTGAAAAGGAATGGCCTAAAATTTCTCCAAGTCAATGTGCAGGACAAATCAACAATTGCCAGATACATTTGGTTGAAGTTATTGCTGTGCAAGGGGATCACACCAATTACTGAGAGCAAAGATTCACATACTTTTTCCAACCAATTTGTGTAATATTGGATCACTTTTCTCAATAAATAAATGAACAAGTATAATGTTTTTGTGTTGTTTATTTAATTGGGTTCTCTTTATATTGCCTTAGGACTTACAGTACATGAAGATCTGATCACATTTTAGCTCATATTTATGCAGAAATAGAAAAAACTCTATAGGGTTCACGAACTTTCTAGTGCCACTATATATATTTGTGTGCGTGTGTGTGTGTGTGTGTGTGTGTGTGTGTGTGTGTGTGTGTGTGCGTGTGTGCCTAAGTCTTTTGCACAGTACTGTATATTTAATGTGATAGGACATGAGCATTGGGATCTGTGCTGTATAACATAATATTACAAGTAGCACAAGGCTTGCCATAATGTAGGAATCACAGATTCCAATGAAAACTGAATGCAAATGAGAGTCCATAGCACTTAAAATTACAATGCTCCATAATAAATTTCCTCGATGGTTTATCTCTATCCGTCACACAATTCATAAGATAAGTCATGTGTATAAACAAAACACTAAGGAGTAAAAATCTAGTTAACAACCACATGTGATTTATGAGTGAAAAAAATGTTAGTTTTAAGGTAAAATGCTCTCATGAATTTTAACTGAGATCCCAACAACAAAGTCTAATAAAGTCACCATAATAATATGGAAGCTCATCAAGTTCTGGATAAATTGTAATCTTCACAATGTAATGAAGTCTTCATGCCTTGACATGGCTCCAGAGAGTGTTGTACTCCAAGGATTTAAGAGCACCCGAATTGGTTCATTGTTGTTTAATTAGAGTCATTAATCGGTTAGAATCCCTTGTGTTTTTCTTGAGCGACTTTATCTTTGTAATGTGGTCTTCTGGTGCTTTCCGTTTAAGCTTGTTAAATTTATTTTAATAGGCTTGGGGATTCTGTGTTACTTGTATCATTTAAGTGGATGCCTATTAGTGCTAACCATGGGGTCCGAGTTTGGAGAATGTTACTTCTCCACAGTGTTGCTTGGCCAAGCCACCAATGTACTTTTGGAATTACTGTGAATAAACTCTCATCACCACCTCCACATCGGAGTCTGTCTTTTTTCCACACTTGCCAGTGCACATCATGACACGTAATAGCTGATAATTTGTTTAAATTTTTCCTAGAATTTCTTCGTAAACATCAGAAAATGACTGGGTTCATCAGTACCTCGACATCGTTTGTACCTTCATTCGGATCATACCTGATTGATTCTTCATATCAATTTACCCACCATTGACTGATAACCCTTTAAACAATCACCTCCCCCCACCTTTTTATTCAGGCATCTTCCCCTTTCCTTTTCCATCCTGAAGAAGGGTCTGGGCCCTTACTCTTTTCCATTGATGCTGCCTGAGCTGCTGAGTTCCTCCAACATTTTGTGCGTGTTGCACTAAGTCAAGATTTGTTCTTCATTATGAAAGTTCCAGTTGACTCAATATCCACATTTTTCTCTATGAAATTCAGTTTGTGAATTTCATAATTCATCTAGATTTTGTGAATTTCATAATTCATCTAGATTTTGTGAGACTTAAATCTTTCGGATCTCACTACTGAACATTTAATACTTATTAAGATTGTAACTCCAGTATCACAGTACCATCACAAGGGAAAAAACTTAACTCTGTCTATTCCATTGGGTTATCTTATTGTTTTCAACACCTCAATTAAAACACCATTTTTCCTTCCAACCTCCAAGAGAACCAGAACCTTGTTGTAGGGTTTGGAGGCTTGCGTGTCTCAATGGCCTTGAGAGATATGTTGGCTAGAGTCAGTGCCTTGTGCTTTGGCTCTTGGTAGGATCACCCATGCTAGGCAAGCCAGACTAACTGGTCCTCCAAGTTTGGGGGTTCCGCTCAGGGCAAACAACCCTGACTGGTCAAAAAATATTGTTGCAGAAACAGCAACGAAGAATCCTTCATTATCCGTGTGGAACAGTATGGACGGTACCGCTGCCTGTAAGGAGCCTGTACATTCTCCGCTTGTCAGTGTGGGTTTCCTCCAGGTGCTCCAGTCTCCTCCCACAGTGCAAGGATGTACCAGTTGGTGGATTAATAGCTTATAATAAATCATCCTATGATTAAATCGGGGGTTTGCAGGGCAGCGCAACTCGAAGGGTTGGAACGGCCTGTTTCATGCTTTACGTCTCTAAATAAAAACAAAATAAATAAGTAAGCTGTTGCCTGCTGAAAAGTTGGCGTAATGCATATCCACTAAAGGGACGAAACCTACTCATGCATCTTGCCCTATACTTGACATAGTGCAGGGAGTCCATTTCAAAGGAGGGGAGATATTGCTGGTGGCTTTGGTATGTAATAGCTGATTTAGATTTTGTAAGTACTTCAATGCTTCCAGGCATTTTAAGTATTTGTTTTTAAAGATTAAAGATGGCAGGGTGGGGATCTATTTCTACCAAAGGAGGTGTAAGGCACTCCTTCCCTCCACTAACCTGCAGGTCACCTTGGGCATGGTGTAGCAACAGCTTAGCCGTTCCCAACCACCCCCCGCCCCCTTCAGGGTCACATGAAGCCATGGGAGTGGGTTGTTAACCCTGAGCTGAACCCCTAAACCAGGAGGACAGGTGGACCACTGTTATTCTGGCTTGTTTAGCATGGGTGACCCTACCAAGAGCCAAAGTTTAAAGCTCTGACTCTAGCTAGCGTAGCACTCCAGGTCACTGAGACACAAACCCTTCAAACCCCACAACAAACTAGTGCATATCACAAGTCCTGGCTATGCGACCACTAACACCAGCCAGATAATCTCTGAATTGATAATAGCTGGTGTCACCCATCTTGTAAAGACACTGCCCAGAAGAAGAAAATGGCAAACCATTTTTCTGTAGAAAAATTTGCTGGAGGAGCTTGATCACCTACATCATACAACACAGCACAAAATAATGATTATGATGATAAAGTGAAGATAAAAATTTTGGTAGTTTTATCAGCTTTTAATAGGTATTGAATACCTCTGAATGGTTTAGATAGTGTAAAAAATATGGTGGATTCATGGATTATCTCTACCATATTGGTGTGCAGTGGACTTCTTCCAGGGGTTTTGTGGACTTTATCATCATAAACTTGACAGAGACCACTGAAAATCAAAAACAAAACAGTACATGTTGCAAATCTGAAATAAAAGTGGAAAAGGCTGGAAGATCTCTACAGGTCAGGCAGAACCCATGGAAAAGGAAACAGAGCTAATGTTTCACATTAAATACCCTTCATCAGGTAAAGATACTTCACCCTGAAACACTTACTCTATTTTGCTTTCTACTGATACATTGCCTGACCTATGAATTATTTCAAGCATTTTCTATTCATATAAATAAGAAAGCTAGTTTTATTTTTCAGTGTGATGGGCATGTGGCCAACTGGTTAAGGCAGTCGACCAGCGATCTAAAGGCTTTGAGTTCGAACCCCAGGCGAGACAGCGTGTTGTGTCCTTGAGCAAGGCACTTAATCATGCAGTGCTCTGCGACGACGCTGGTGCCAAGCTGTATGGGTCCTAATACCCTTCCCTTGGACAACATTGGTGTCATGGAGAGGGGAGACTTGCAGCATGGGCAACTGCCGGTCTTCCATACAACCTTGCCCAGTCCTGCGCCCTGGAGAGTGAAGACTTTCCAGGTGAAGATCCATGGTCTCGCAAGACTAACGGATGCCTTTAATGATGTGTTCAAAGTTCAAAATAAATTCCAAAGTACATATGTCCCCATTCACCACAAGGCGGGAGGAGAAGATGGCAGCGCAATGCAGCTCGCAGCAGCCACTCCAGTGGTGATGTCTGTTACTTGTCAAGTATGGTGCCGTGCACAATCCTGATTTGATGGAGACGGACGTGAGAGCATGGAGGAACATCTGGTGAAACTTCTGAAATGCCTGTTTCGCTGCTGCTGCTACTGTGTGATCCAAAATCTCTGGAGGAGAAGGCCTCGAGTCCTCAGCTTTGCTTGTTGCTCGGCGGCCGGGGCGGGGTCAAAGTGCTCGGCAGAGGATGGTGCTCGGAGAGGCTGTGTCGAAGGGGCTGGTCGGAGGCTCAAAGTTTTCAGACGGACTCAGAGTCCGCTGCGGTCGGGTGCTTCCAATGGTGCTGCATCAGCAAGTTGGCGGCACTTGAAGGTTCATGGCAGGGAGAGTTCCTCCCTTCTGCCGCCTGCATGAGATGATGAGTCTATCGGGACTTTGAGACTTTTTTTTACCGTGCCTATGGTCTGCTCTTTCTCAAATTATGGTATTGCTTTGCACTGTTGTAACTATATGTTATAATTATGTGGTTTTGTCAGTTTTAGTCTTGGTTTGTCCTGTGTTTTCTTGCGATATCATTCTGGAGGAACGTTGTGTCATTTTTTAATGCATGCATTTCTAAATGACAATAAATGAGGACTGAGTGTCCTCATAATCTAATCTAATTCAGGAGCCTGAGGCACATTCAACCAATCAGAAAAAGCTGCTTCACCTTTGATTTCTAAATGGACGTTGAATCTATGAACATGCCCTCACTGCTTTTTATCCTCTCTTTTTTTGCACTATTTATTTTAACTGTATATACTGTATATATATTTACTGTAATTTAGTTTTTATTAGTGCATATTGCAATGTATTCCTGCAGCATAACAACAAATTTCATGACATATGCCGGTGATATTAAACCTGATTCTGATATACAATCCTAAGATTCATTTTCGTGCGCTCATACTCAATAATTCCAATAACCATAATAGAATCAATGAAGACCGCACCAACTTGGGCATTTAACAAGTGTGCAGAAGACAACAAACTGTGCAAACACAAAATGAAATAAATAATAATAATAATAAATAATTAAGCAATAAATATTGAGAACATGAGACGAAGAGTCCTTGATAGTGAGCCCATGGGTTGTGGGAACATTTCAACGATGGGGCAAAGTGAAGTTGAGTGAAGTTATCCCCTTCGGTTCAAGAGCCTGATGGTTGTGCGGCAATAACTGTTCCTGAACCTGATGGTGTGAGTCCTGAGGCTCCCGTACCTTCGGGCTGACGGCAGCAAAGAAAAGAGAGCATGTCCTTGGTGGTGGGGTCCCTGATGATCGATGCTGCCTTCCTGCAGCAGCACTTTGTGAAGATGTGCTCAGTGGTGGGGAGGACTTTACCCCTGCAGGGCACTAACATGATGCAGATGATTCTAATTCTAGCGAGTTGAATTTGGAAGTTGCCAAAATTAATCAAGTTGGGCACAAGAGGAGTTTATTGACAGTAATATTGGCTTCAGGAAGAATAATTTAGCTTGATGTTAGTAACTGATTTAACTAATGCTTTTGTCATGAATTGAAGTAAACTATTAGAGAGAGAAATAACAAAGAGAACTGCAAATAACATCTTTCAAATGTCAAAGATGAATTGGAGTTTTTTTTTATAAATCCAGAAGTTATTTTTTCTTTAAGTTAGCTATTGGGAATATGGTGTTTGAAAGAAAAGGTGGCTTTGTCAATAATTTTTTCATGTGTATTGTATTTGTAAATTATAATTCATAAATGAGCCAACAGATATTAGATTTGGACTGGTCTTCCCTGAACATTGTTAATCTTGTTAGCTCATTCACTTCACACTGCCGCCGAGGTGCCTCTTCTCCGCAGTTACATCCACTGTGAGCTGCCATGATAATGATGCCATCAATCACCATCCCAAGACAGAAGCTGCGGTGGGAATTATGCCAATTCCTGGCTGGTACGTTGAATAAGTTAACCCTGTAGAACTGTAACTGCAACATTCCACATGCACTGAGATAAAGCAATATTTTGAGATGCTCCAACATTACTTTATTTCCTTAAACAATGTAGTTCTCTTCTCTGTATTTAAAGTTCAAAGTACATTTATTATCAAAATATATATACTTTATACATCCTTGAGATTTGTTTCCTTACAGGCAGCCGTAAGACTAAGAACCCCAATAGAACCCTTTAAAAACAAAAGAAGATCATCAAACCCCCAATGTGCAGAGAGAAGAAAAACAAAGCAAGCAGACAGCATTCAGAACTGAAGCTCACAACACCAGGTGTCAACACTGCTAACTCAGGAGTCCACAGAAGCCACTTCAGAAGGCCTCAGTCCAGCACGGAGTTGAACAAACCCCTCGGAGCCGGGAGCCGATCCAGCCCGTCTTTCACCTCCAGCCCTGACCATTTCAATCTGGCCCAGCTCTCAAATCGTCCAAACCTCGGGTCATTTCTCATACTCTGGCTTGGGCTGCGTCACCTCGATAAGATCAATAGCCGACCTTCCCAGTTCGGCTGGGTTCTTAAATCAATCAGACCTCAGATCGTTTATCGTCTTGCCTCGCCTCTGCCGCATCAGCTTACCCAATCCTTCCAATTTGGCTTGACCAAATCTCAGATCTTTTTACACCTCAGCCTGGCTCCACCGCTTCGAATTACCTCCAAGAATGTTTCAGCAACTACAGTCCAATTCTTCATCCCATATACTGACCGTCACTGGTACTGTAAAGCATTCTGCTAACCACTACATCACAATGCTGCCCCATTCAGTGAACAATGGCAGATAGCTGACCACAACTTTAGAGCTCTTCCTTCAGTTAGTCCTGACGAAGGGTCTCGGCCTGAAACGTCGACTGTACCTCTTCCTAGAGATGCTGCCTGGCCTGCTGCGTTCACCAGCAACTTTGATGTGTGTTGCTTGAATTTCCAGCATCTGCAGAATTCCTCGTGTTTGCTTTTTTAAAAACAACTTCAGTACTTCTGCATTTTTAGTCAAAATTTCCACGTAAAATTTAGGACACTAAAAATATGAGTATTACAATATATAAAATATTCTACTGAAGATTGTTAAGACATTGAATTTCATTATCATGTATTGAAATAAATATATATTCAAACATAAAGTCCAGTTCTAAAATATAGCACCCTTTTTCAGGCCAGAGGATGGCTACCTTTATTCTACTGGAAGCATTTATTCTTCAGGAACACCTGTGTTATTCAGCTATACAGGTGTAGTCCCTCATGTTCAAAGGAATATCCTGCAAGTATATTTTTTTTCTGTTTATATCACAGCCACATATTCTGCTGCCCGCACAGGTAAGCTACACAACATGTTAGACAACTGTGTTCATGAGTATGTATACTCCAGCTAATTACTGTCTCATTATGCTAGTATTTAACTCACTTCTTTTTGTTCCAGTCTTGTCGAGATGACCACAACCACAGCAACATTTAATTTTCCTGCTTACCTTCGTCCTTGTCTGAGAAAGCAGACTACCATTTCAACTGAGGCTGGAACTGAACGGCATTCATTTAGTATGTAGTTATCACTTCTAGCCAAAGTGTTGACATTTAACTCTCAGTTTGAGAGTTTTAGTTAATGGCCTTCTTGGCCTAGTGTTTTATCGTCTTTCTTTTCCTTCAAATTTTGCAACTGTTCTCATTAAAGTCACTGAACTGTCGAACGTTTCAGTGATTCTCTCTCTCTCCACACTTCAGTCACGTCCGAACATTTTGACAGCTTAATGCTTGGTTATGATTCTACGCTTATCATAAAAATCAGGTATATGTGCATGTGTGCTTGTTTCTATTTACGGGATGGAAATGGGAAATACGAAGAAATTAAAGAGGATTTGAGTTGATTAATACATGGAGGGCCGTCAATCCATAAATACCAGGTACCATAGAATTTATAGAGAGAAGGTGGTGCTTTCTGGTAACCTAGCCCAAACATCAGGAAATAGAAGCAAACCATTTACTGTGTCTGTTTCATTTTGAAACTGTATGTGAGAATCCCAGGTGGGAATAAAATGAGAATGTAAAATTAAGAATGTAAAGAAGCACACGTCCATTTCCCGCTCCATTGTGACTAATTTAACACCACTGCAGCAGACAAGTTGCCAACTTTACCTAGGTATCTGATGTACAAATAATAATCATTGATACTGACCATTTTGGCTGAGAAGCTAATCAAGCTGGAAATAACCACCCTTCCAGCTTGATTCCACTTGATGAGAAGGTGTTGCAATATTGGCAACTGCTATGCATTTTTCTCCTGTCCTCTCAGCTTGCGTCTATGAAGGTCAGGAGACAAAATGTCTCAGTCCAGAGTCTTAATCCAATAAGGGAGCTTTCTACTCAGCCCTCTTATGTCTGAAGTATGCAGCATCATTTAAGATAAAAAAATAATAATTTCTGATCCACTTGTGTGTGAAAGAGTACAAGCTATTAAGTAAGCAGTAAGAGAAGTCTATTTACCAAGGAAAAGCCTGATGTCTATCATTTTATAACATACAGTAGCCTATGGTAAATAAAGTTATAACTAGTTTTAAAATTTTAAAGCAGAGAAACTCACTCATTTTGATTTGGGGAAAATTTTAAATTAGTGTAGTGGCTAGCACAGCACTTTACAGTACCAACAATGCAGGTTCAATTCTTGCTGCTGTCAACAAGGAGTCTGTATGTTCTCCTCATCACAGTGTGGGTTCCCACCCACAGTTAGTAGGTTAATTGGTCATTGTAAATTGTCCCGTGATTAGGCTAGGGTTGAAATGAGGGTTGCTGGGCGGTGCGACTCAAAGGGCTGGAAGGGCCTACTCCTCACTGTATCTCAATAAAATAAATAAATAAATTGTATTTCTAATTAATTTGACAACTCAATGCTACCTGGATGAGTTTTTAGAACATACACTGTACTTTATCCTCTGTGCAAAGGTTTTGCAATAATGCATTCCATATCCCACACATCTTTCAGCGGCGCACTTTAATCTCAGTGAAGATCTCGGATAGAATAGTTAAGCAATAGCATACAGGTGCATGCAGACCTCTGCTGCACCAATTATACCGAGTCTCACAGGGATCCATTACTGACACTTAACCTTCCACAGTTTGGTATCATTAAGATGACCTGCATCAAAAGCTTTAAATTCTAGCAGAATTCTGAGCCAGGATTCTCTCACTGAGTTTAAAAAGCGATACTTCATGCTCATGGTTTCAAATATTGATAAGAGGAGGTTCTTTGAAATGCTAATAGTTGCTCCATCACCTCATATTTACTTCTGCAAATTTTCCATTATTCATTTCGTTGCCTTGGAATTAAAATCTGTCAGAAGGTTATCTTTAAAAACAAAAAGGAATATGCTTCTTCCAGTTTCTGTAATTAACAAAACAAAACTTCAAAACAATTTGTGATATTGAAAGAAGTTGCAGGCAATATATTTGTATATTTATCTAGCAACAGAAATACATTAAGTCCACAAGATACAGTATAGGAACAGAATTAGACCATTGTCTCTGCTCCACAATTTCATCATGATTGATCCATTCTCCTGCCTTCGCCCCATATCCCTTCACGCACTGACCAATCAAAAGTCTATCAACCTGTGCCTTAAATATACCTAATTACTTGGCCTCCACAGTTGCCTGTGGCAATGGGTTCCACAGATTCACCATTAAATGGCTAAAGAAATTCCTCCTCCTCTCCATTCTAAATGGACATCCTTCTTTTCTGAGGCTTTGTCCTCGGGTCCTAGATTCTTCCACTGCAGGAACCATCGTCTTAACATCCACTTTTCAGCAATGTGATTCACCCCTCACTCTTCTGAATTCCAGTGAATACAGGCCCAGAGCCTTCAATTGGTCCTTATACAGTAACCCTTAAAAAAAACTGGAAAAAAAAGCTGAAAAATAAAGAGAGAAATGAACTGGAGTAATATAAGTTTTCTAATTACTTTTGACAATGGGGTTACATTCTTTCAGACAGCTGCAAACTCCATATTTTGCATATCACCTTTAACATAGTAGAATTAGTTCAAAGTTTAAAGCTCAGGGTAGTCACCATATACTACCCTGAGATTCATTTTCTTGTGGGAATTCAGAATAGATATAAAGAATTTATTTATTGAGATACAGCGCAGAACAGCCCCTTTCAGCTCTTTGAGCCTTGCTGCCCAGCAATCCCTGATTTAAATCTGAGCCTAATAACATGTTAATTTACAATGACCAAATAACCTAGCAACCAGTACATCCCTGGACTGTGGGAGGAAATCAGGCGAACCTGGAGGCAAACCACACGGTCACAGGAAGAGGGAACAAACTTCTTACAGACAGCGGCAGGAATTGAACCCAGGTCTCTGGTATTGTAAAACAACGCCACGGGAGGGGTGAGAGATGGGTGGCAGAGAAGGAGTGACAGGGGCAGGGGGTGGTACAGGTGCAGACACACCCACCCCTGAGACACCAGGTAAGGTCATTTGATTCCAAACAATTAGTTTATTAATCATTATAGAATGTCTCTCTGGTGCTTCTCGCTCCCTCCCCTCTCCCTTCCCTCTCCCTTCCCCTTTTCCCAATCACGATTCCCCTCTCCCTGCCCCCTTCACACTCTCAGTCCACAACAGAGACCCATATCAGAATCAGGAAGGTTTACCATCTCATATGTCATAAAATTTGTTATTTTGCAACAGTACAGTGCAATTCATAAAATTACTACAGTACTGTGCAAAAGTCTTAGGCACCCTAGCATGCCCTCTCGCTCTCTCTCTCTCTCTATATATATATATATACATATATATCGTGTGTGTGTGTGTGCCTAAGACTTTCGCACAGTACTGTACATAAATGCTTCTATTACTACCTTGCAATTTCAAAACTTTAATAATTAAGGCAGCAGCAACCAATCACTCGAGTAGGTACTGGGAAAGAGCAAAATATTTACGACACCATGCCCAAGTATAGGACTTAAGCAATGTGTGATGTACAGATTTAACTTACAGAGGTCGCCTTTTTCCCCTTTGGCCAGCAAAACTCCGTATTCATATGGAAATTGTATACACAGAACTCTGCTTCCTGAATAGTGGAGGTATTTTAAGGTTAATAAACAGCTAAAAAGCTCATATTTTGATAACGGTCTAAAAGCTAAAATTTATGAAATTCCCATATAGAAACCACTTCATTAAAATGACTTTCTAGGCATTCTAAACAAAAATGACAGGTATCTTTCCTGAGGCATTAACTTGTCCAAACTCTACATGTTTGCCACAGATTCTTTTGAAAACCTTTGCTTCAGTGTGAGGCTGAACCCGATTTTGCTCAATCTTGCCATTCTATTCAACAATGAGCTGAGATTGTTATGACTATTATGAGTGTAGAACGAGCTGCCGATGCAGATAGGGGTCATAGGTTAAAGGTGAAAGGTGAAAAATTTAAGAGGAACATGAGGAGCAACTTCTTTACTCAGAAGGAGGTGAGGGTGTGGAACAAGCTGTCAGTGCAAGTGGTGCATGTGAGCTCACTTTCAACTTTTAAGAGACGTTTGGAGAGGCTCATGGATGGGACGGGTCTGGGGGGGCTATGATTCTTTTGCAGGTCGATGGGAGTAGGCAATTTAAATGGCTTCAGAATGGATAAGATGGGCAAAGGGCCTGTTTCTGCGCCATACTTTTCTATGACTCCATAACTTGAAGTATGACTGATTTCATGTCTATCAGTGAAACTAAATATTTATATTCAACTTACATTAATGGTCAAAATGATGATCTGAGATGCTAGCAATGCTAGATATTTAAGATTTCATGCTAAGTTCAGTGCTCTCTTATTTGAAATGAGGAGGTTAAAATGACAGAAAATACAGTTCTGTTGCCATGCATTAAGTATTCACAGAAAGAGTGAAAATTACGGGATAACATGTGCCATTAGCCTTTGTGCATTTTGATATTAACTTTCAAACAAACTATTTACAAACGTTTGTATTTTAGTTTTGCAAATCGCATATCGTACAACGCAAATCAGGGTCGGGATGGTTGATAACAGGACTTATCTGTGGAATAAGTCAAGTAGTCTTAACTTACCCTTCAATGTGCGTTCATCTTCAGGTGGGCAAGGCTTCCCTTTTGGAAGTCAACATTTAAAATGTTTAGAGGATAGGTGCAGAAATGCCTGCTCACTTTAAACATTAAAAAATTGCTGAGGGAGCTGCAGATCTCCCCTGAGTGCATCTTAAATCAGGTTTGGCACCTCACTGATGTCAAATTTAAGTGGTGTGAGACTTCTTCCTCAGAGGGGTCTCGCAGCTCTTGTTTCCATAATCACATTGGAATGGTGCAGATGCAGAAGGACTGCATCCTTAATGATTTTGCTGTCCCACAGGAGCTGCCTTACAGGGACAAGAATAAACATTATTTTGAAACAATATTACTCTGTTCTTTCGGGAAGCCATATTATGTACATTTAACTTCGAAGGACAAAATTATATGATCCCTTTATTTACAGTTATCTAAATAGACTCAGCCTTCTGAGTTACGGACATGTTCAATGGTAAATAATATCGAAAACACTGAGCTAAAATTATCTCATTAGTGCACAACTGTAAAGTAAGAAGTCACCTAAAATAATAAACAGAACAAATTACAGATATATAATGAATTTATTCCTGTAAAATAGATTTTAGGATGAATATTTATTTGGTGTTCATTTCTGTTCCATAATGCTTCTTGACTTGATTCACCTTGATATGACAAATCAGTTTTGTTTGACGATTCGAATATTTAATAGCAGAGGGCATGCTGTGAAGGTGAGAGGGAGTAGGTTCAAGGGGGGATGTGAGGGGTACGTTTTTACTCAGAGAGTACTGGATGTCTGGAATGTGCTGCCTAGTATGATGGCAAATACATTAGAGACTTTTTTTTCAATATTTTTATTGATTTCTACAGAGTACAAGAAGTATGTATTATAAGTCCAAAAAAAATAAAATAATACCAATACATATTTGAATCACACTTGCAATCTCATTACTCTATATTCATGTCAATTAAATTAAATCATAATATTGAAATGTGATAATTTTATTATTATACAGAAAAAAAATCTTTTAAGAGATGTTTGGATAGACACATGGATGTAAGGAAGATGGAGGGATATGGACGTGGAGTTGGTAGGAGGTATTAATGTTTGAGTGCCTCTGATTTATTTTCTAGCTGATTGGGGACAACATTGTGGGCTGAATGGCCTGTTCCTATGCTATAATATTCTACTTCCTATGTTCTATGTTCTTGATTCACCTTGATATAACTCATCAGTTTTGTTTTTCAATAATGGGTCTATCATTCAACTGGGAGTGAGAAGATTAATTTGCAAGTTGGAATGATTTCTTTTTACTTTCTTGACAATGTAATATGTAAGTGAGTGAGTGAGGCCTCTGTCAGTTGCATCCTAACTGTCTACATACACAAGCCTGGGCAGTACGAAATGGAGAGTGAGCTGTTACCACACGTAGCAAACTCCCACTTTCCAAGAAGCTGATGGATCCAAAGAAATGGCAGAGACCGATACAGTTCGTTACCAGCAATGTCACTGGGATTGCCGGTCAGTGTTGAGCTCAAGGATTTAGGGACTACAGCTCCGAACTTTTCCCGCGGCGTGGTTGACTACCAAAGCTTTCCCCGTGAGAGGGTATGACCACAAGGCAGCGGGAGTTTGAGATCAGAGTTTTCCTTCTCCTATATGTGCTCCCAGCTACGGCTGGCAAACTCCATCTGCCCAAAGCGACTGGTTTTAAAGCACCAGTAACCCTCCTTTGCCCCTTCCCCTGTTGGTAGAAATGGTTCTGCTGGGCTTAGTAACTAAACCACACATGAAGGCCGGGAGCTAGACTTGGTTGTCAGAGTCTATTTGAGATGCACGCCATTGGGAGCATTTAATAGTTAGTGGGAGCATATCCTCACTATCATCCCCAGCTATAACAACCTTAAGGAACCCACTATATACAATCATCTCTAGGCATCTTGAAAAGTGATTTAGGTACATTGGCATCAGCTTCATCATGCTTATAACTTGAAGATTTCCATTCTTAGATTCAAGATTCAAATTTATTTACCATGTATACATAGAAACATACAGTGAAATGCATTGTTTATGTTAGCAACAAACACAGCCAGGGATGTGCTGGGGGCAGCCCGCAAGCTTCTCCACACATTCCCAGAATGCTTGGCAGAACAACACAGAACGCAATGAAACAGAACAACAGCAAAACAAGCCTCATTTCTCCCAAATACACCTTCGTCCAACCCGAAAACACTTCATGCTCTTCAGCCTTCAGCTTCCAGAGGAGATTCTTTAGAATAAATATTCTTCTCTTTAAGTGCCTCCTGAGCAGTTGCCATACCAACCTTTGATGCATGCAGATAGGAAAGTTTTGGATGAAGACAGTCCTATCAACAGTGAAAGGCTGTAGCATTGTTCCCCGCATACTGTACTTTGAAAAGCATCACTGTCATTAACAACCAACATACACAATGATGTGCTGGGGGCAGCCCACAAGTGTTGCCACACAGAACACTCAAAACAGAACAAGCAACAAAGCAACAACAAAACAAGCCCTGTCCCTCTCTCTCACCAACCAACCAGGCACGTACACCATGCATCAACTGCCGGACAGGCTGTCTTTGGCCTCCAGCCTCCAATGCACTTGGTCTCGCAGATATTGAGCCTTTATCATCCCCACTGGACTCGTAGAGGTACGCTGACACGGGACTTCGGCCACCAGGCCTCAACTTCCAGACTTCCAATCACCTTTCAGGCTTCAGGCTTCTGTACAGACCCATGGACTTGCTGATGGTGATGAAAACCCTGAACACTTAGGCCATGAACCGATGACAAGACCCCAAACACTAGGCCTCAAACTGTGGTCTCACCAGAAGCAAGGTGTTCAATAGCCCTATTGGCTCCTGATTGCATGGAAATCTGATCTGGAACTAGCTGACCAAGGGGAGAGTAGCCGCCCTTATCCTCACTGGTGTGCCAACCACAGATGTCCCGTGTCCATATCGATGGCCTTTGAATGCAGAGCAGAGGCTTAGACCCTGGCCTGACTTCTAATTGCCCCACAATTCTTGTCACTAAACACTAATGGCAGGAGGAGAAGATGGCAGCGCGACACAGCTCGCAGCGGCCACTCCGGTGGTGATGTCTGTTATTTGTCAAGTAGGGTGCCATGCACAATCCCGATTTGATGGAGACGGACGTGAGAGCACAGAGGAACATCTGGTGAAACTTCTGAAATGCCTGCTTTGCTGCTGCTGCTACTGTGTGGTCCAGAATCTCCAGACAAGAAGGCCCCGAGTCCTCGGCTTTGCTTGTTGCTCAGTGGCCAGGGTGGGGTCAAAACGCTCAGCAGAGGATGGTGCTCGGAGAGGCTGTGTCAGAGAAGCTGGTTGGAGGCTCGAAGTTTTCGGACGGACTCAGAGTCCACTGCGGTCGGGTGCTTCCAATGGTGCTACATCGGCGAGTTGGCAGCGCTTGGAGATTCATGGTAGGGAGAGTTCCTCCCTTCTGCCGCCTGTGTGGTATGATGAGTCTAACGGGACTTTGAGACTTTTTTTTACCGTGCCCATTGTCTGCTCTTTATCAAATTATGGTATTGCTTTGCATTGTTGTAACTATATGTTATAATTATGTGGTTTTATCAGTTTTAGTCTTGGTTTGTCCTGTGTTTTCTTGTGATATAATTCTGGAGGAATGTTGTATCAGTTTTTAATGCATACATTTCTAAATAACAATAAATGAGGACTGAGTGTCCTCATAATCTAATCTAATCTAATCTAATCTGATGTTTTGGGCAAAATGCAAGTAAATAAGACTAGCTCAGATAGGCAACTTGCTGAGCATGGAGATGGGCCAAAGGGTCTACTTTTGTGCAGTATACCTCACTGACTCTACCTAAGTTGTAGAGTTTACCAAATATCTGTGATCAAAGCATCACCTGAATTTCTTTTCAAAAAATTAAATTGTTTTGACTCTGCGACAAGGGAAAGTAGCACATAGGATATGATCATTGTACTTGTTTCCCTCTCACACAAAGTCATTAGCATCGTCATCATTATGTGCCATGTCATAGGACATGGGTGATCGTGGTATTTCCATGACCATGATTGTTTTTGGCAAATTTTTCCACAGAAGTGGTTTACCATTACATTCTTCTGGGCAGTGTCTTTACAAGACAGCTGACCCCAGCCATTATCAATAATCTTTGGAGATTGACTGCCCGGCATCAATGGTCACAGAACCAGGACGTGATATGGATCAGCTGCTCTGATCTCCACCCTACCACCCCTGAAATATAGTAGATCTGACAATTCCGCACCCACCAGGTACCACACCACACAAATTTGTCAGGTTTGATTTTTTTTGCTGGAGTTGCTTTTGACCATAACCGTTGAACTCAGATGCTACAGTACTGTCACCTCACCACCAGTGACACCTCTATACACACAAACAAGTTTGCTGTTGGCCCTAAACACACAGATGCTGGAAATCCAGAGTGACACACAAAATGCTGGAGGAACTCAGCAGGTCGGACAGTATCTATAGAGGGGAATAAACAGTTGATGTTTAAAGCTGAGGCCCTTCATCAGGACTGGAAAAGACAGACAGCGTAAGAAGATGGGAGGGAGGGAAAGAAGTACAAGCTGGAAGGTGATAGGGTAAAACCAGGTGAGGGGGGGAAGGGAGGTGGGTGGTTGGGTGATATACTCACCAGCTGCTCATACGACCATCCACCACCAGTTCCCATGGTTTCACGTGACCCTGATTGGGGGGAGGGGGTGGGGGGGGCTAAGCAGGTGCTACACCTTGCCCAAGGGTGACCTGCAGGTTAGCGAAGGGAAGGAGTGCCTTACACCTCCTTTGGTAGAGATGTATCTCCACCCCACCACTCAAAAAATCATTAACAGGTAAGATATTACCCAGATCAGTTGACTGATTTTTTGAAAAATATTGATTTTCGAAAAATATTTTCAGCATCCTTGTAGTAACTTCTGATTTATGTTTAAATGATGGTACCATGATCTGAATAATATACAGGAAGCAGACATTACATCGAGAACGATAAAAATTGGCACCTTGTAGAGGCCAGAGTTTCTGAAAGTGATGGAAATATTAAATGTGATTTGTGGCCTGGAACCAGCCGCTGAAACTCTGGCTGTGATTTGAACAAAGGTCAGGTATCCATTTAGCTAAGAGTTGTAATCTTTCTTATAAGGGCTTGAGAGACTAATGCCATTCTTAACCCCAGCTTCAATATATTGCGAGGAAAGTGACTTAGTCTCTGGGGTGTCTGATAATTTTGCATAGCAAAAAGAAAGGCATTTCTTTTCTTTTATAATTTCTTTCATTTCTTCCCTAATTTTCCTACTGACAGTACTGTGTAATTTTATGTTTTGTACTGTACTGCTGACACAAGGAAACACAAAACAAATTTCCTGACATATGTGAGTGATTCTGATCTGGGCCTCTATTGTGGACTGAGAGTGGGAAGGTTGGGTAAAGGGAAAGGGAGAGGGGAGGGAGCAGGAAGCACCAGAGAGACATTCTGTAATGATCAATAAACCAATTGTTTGGAATCAAATGGGCTTGCCTGATGTCTCAGGGCTGTGTGTGTCTGCACCTACATCAACTCCCCTCCCCGACTCTGCCATACTTTTTCTGTCATCTGTGCAACAGACCTCCCGCGGTACTCCACCCTCGCCATTCCTAATGACCTTTGCTCCCTCCAGATTCACAAACTCGCTCTCCACTCCACGCTGACAAGTACAGTACTGTGCAAAAGTCTTACGCTCCCCAGCTATATATATGAGCCTTGGACTTCTGCACAATACTGTATTCGGCAGGAAATCCCATTCAGAAAATTATGTTACAAACCATTTCACACAACCCTTAAGGCCTGATCTGAAATTGGGATGACAATCCGTGGAAACACTAATGTAAAACAGATAGAATCCTCCTGCCACTGTTTTACTAGGTTTTTAGCAGCACTAATCAGTGCTGTGGTTGTACTAATAGAAACTGTCAGACCCATGAATACTGGTTCATGTCAGCTGCCATCGTTTGGAGGGAGATGATGCACATGGGGGTGTGGCAAGGCATGTGACAAAGGAGAGATTCTCAATTGGCCCACAATATCTCCTAAGGTGAACTTCCACCCCAAATTCATGTCTCTTCCTGGTCTGCATGACCTCAAGATAGCATTTCTTTCAGATTCCTCTTAATGAAATTTAAATTTGCCAATTATTAATGTTCAAACATTAACATATGGGCTACAACACAAAATAGCGCCTGTACTCCATTAAATTGCATACTTAAAATATTTACAGTGTTCACTCAAGGACCATGGTTGCCATCAAAAACAGGTACTATTGTAAAAGTTGGAATATTATCATTTTTTATCTATATATGATTCTGAAGGGGGTAGCACGGTAGCATAGTGATTAACACAACACTTCTAGGAGAGCCATTTTACTGAAGCGGAAGGATTCTAATCCACCTACTGTCTTTTACTGGCTTTCCTCCATTATGTCCTGTTTAAGTTTAGAGAAAATAAGAAGTTGGACATTTGATACAGCCTTTAAATTAGAGCAAATCTGGCTACTGTTTATTCAATATTTTCATTTGATTTGATTTATTACTCTTCCAATTTTTTTTGAAGTTTTAGATTTGAACAGAAGGTAAACAACAGGAATTCTGCAGATGCTAGAAGTTCAAGCAACACACATCAAAGTTGCTGGTGAACGCAGCAGGCCAGGCAGCATCTGTAGGAAGAGGTGCAGTCGACGTTTCAGGCCGAGACCCTTCGTCGACTGCACCTCTTCCTACAGATGCTGCTTGAACAGAAGGTATTTCTTTTTTTTTTGGTTGCATCCTCAGAATGGACTATCCAGTCCTTTTTTTTCCCTTTTTTTTTGTATAGTGTAGCGGGTTTTTTTTTCTTCATTTAAAAATGTAAAGCTTTTTTTTCTCTCCATGAATTGATAAGAGGAGAATTAGCTGTCTTCTTTTTTATTATATACTGCATACTAGCTTAACACTATGTATGATTTTGATAATGTCTATTTCACTTTCTGTTTGTATTGTTATTGATATATATATTTGAGATAATTCTCCTCTTATTTGTATTTATGCTCCTTTTACATCAATAAAAAGATTGGTAAAGAAAGATTAACACAATACTTTACAGTACCAGCAACCAGGGCTCAATTCCCGACTCTGCCTGTAAGGAATTTGTACGTTCTCCACACGACTGTATGGGTTCCCTCCAGGTGCTGTGGTTTCCTCCCACAATCCAAAGACATACCAGTTGGTAGGTTACTTAGTCATTGTAAATTGTCCTATGATTATGCTAGGGTTAAATTTGGGGTTGCTGGGCAGCATGGTTTATTTTCTGCATGGAGGTCGGTGACCAGTGGTGTTCCGCGGGGATCTGTTCTGGGATTCCTCCTCTTTGTGATTTTTATAAATGACCTGGAGGAAGAAGTAGAAGGGTGGGTTAGTAAGTTTGCTGATGACGCAAAGGTTGGGGGTGTTGTGGATAGTCTGGAGGGCTGTCAGAGGTTACAGTGGGACATCGATAGGATGCAGAACTGGGCTGAGAAGTGGCAGATGGACTTCAACCCAGATAAGTGTGAAGTGTTTTATTTTGGTAATTCCAGTTTGAAGACAGAATATAATATAAATGGTAAGACTTTTGGCAGTGTGGAGGATCTGAGAGATCTTGGGGTCCATGCCCATATGACACTCAAAGCTGCTGCACAGGTTGACAGTGTTGTTAAGGAGACGTATGGTTTGTTGGCATTCATCAACCGAGGGATTGAGTTCAACAGCCGTGAGGTAATGTTACAGCTATGTAAGACCTTGGTCAGACCGCACTTGGAGTATTGTGCTCACTTCTGGTTATCTCACTACAGGAAGGATGTGGATACTATAGAGAGAGTGCAGAGGAGATTTACAAAGGTGTTGCCTGGATTGGAGGGCGTATCTTATGAGAATAGGCTGAGTGAACTCGGCCTTTTCTCCTTAGAACGACAGATGATGAGAGGTGACCTGATAAAGATGATGAGGGGCATTGATCGTGTGAATAGCCAGAGGGTTTTTCCCGGGGCTGAAATGGCTAACACGAGGGGGCATAGTTTTAAGGTGCTTGGAAATAGGTACTGAGGGGATGTCAGAGCTAAATTTTTCACACAGACAGTGGTGGGTGTGTGGAATGCACTGCTGGTGGTGGTGGTGGAAGCAGATACAATAGGGTCTTTTAAGAGCCTCTTAGGTACATGGAGCTCAGAAACATAGAGGGCTATGCACGAGGGAAATCCTAGGCAGTCTCTAGTGCAGGTTACATGTAATGTGCCGTAAATTTCTATGTTCTATGTTCTTTACCTTTAATCTTTCTTCACTCCCAGGTCACTTTACAATCTCTCACTTTCTCCTTGCTTTAATTTCCAATCGATACTGTTTACTGCCCCAGAAAAGACAGACGGATTAACACCACAGAAGACAGAGCTTGCCATTCCTTATTGATAGGCGTGTATGGTTCTGCTGGGCACAGAACTGCATGACTTCTTCAAAGGTAGACGGGGAAATGTTGGCTCACAGAGAGTTTAGCCTAACATTCTAATGTACGAAGACAGAGCGAAACACATTAGCTAAATCACAGTGCAAGAACGAAAAGAGAACCACAGACAGGTTTGAGGAATGATCAGTGCTTTTGTGATTTTACACTAAGAACTCAACATTTGTCTAACATACCCAAATCACAGAACGATCATTTCTCTGCTCCCTTGTCAATTTCATTTAATTGAACTATTTTTTTGGTTTATTAATATTATTGTTCAAACTAATCAAATAAAAGCATTATTGCTACTTTTAGTCAGGAGTGGATTACAGTTGTAAATGATTTGCAAATCTCACTTCAGAAATCTGTTGGTTTATAATTTGCTTCACAACATCCAAACACTCACAAGGAATCAGCAATTAAAATAATCGGGTATAAAGAGTTAACTTCCATGCAAGTGTAAGGCTTTCAGAATTTTAGTTATCTATTATATGATATTCCTAAACCGACATTTTGATATTTCAACCTGTCTTTTAGTGAATTGTGGTATTTGTTCAGGTATATAGAATCAACAACCTCCTTGGTGGTTGGTGGTCAAAGGTCAAAAAATGGTATTAAGCCTCATTAGGTTTACGAATGACTAATTAATGATCCAATTACAATGTTTCAGCAATTATAAACACATTTGTGACCTATATTCACCTTAGGAATGAGTCCTTCTACATAATTTGGGACACTTGCACTTAGAGCACACAAATTGCTCCTTCTAGAAGATTAGTTTGTTCCCTTCACAGTGAGAAATGTTATGATTACTTCTGAAATTGTGAAAGCACTCACGGTTTAGGAAACATCAGTGTATCAACTCTTCATTCGTCATACAAGAAAGAACAATAGGAATGAAAGAATATGATTGACAGGTAATTACTTAAATAATGGATCCTTTAATTACAAATAATAATGCAGTCAGCTTTCAGCCTATTTAATTGGAACAGTTTTATTCAGAATCAGAATCAGGTTTAATATCACCGGCATATGTCATGAAATTTGTTGTCTTTACGGCAGCAGTACAGTGCAAAATATAATACTAGAGAAAAAACATGAATTACTGTTGTATATATATATATATATAATATTTAAATCAAATGAGCCGTGCAAAAAAAGTGAAAAATAAAGAAGTAGTGAGATAGTGTTTATTTGTTCAATGTCCATACAGAAATTGGATGGCAGAGGGGAAGGAGCTGCTCCCGAATCATTGAGTGTGTGCCTTTACCTCCTTCCTGATGGTAACAATGAGAAGAAGGCATGACCTGGGTGATAGGAGTCCTTAATGATAGATGCTGCCTTTTTGAGGTATCACTCCTTGCCCATCATGGAGCTGACTAAGTTTACAGCTCTCTGCAGCTTATTTCAATCCTGTGCAGTATCCACCGGCCCACCCCTCCCCACACACCAGATCATGCTGCAGCCAGTCAGACTGCTCTCCACGGTACATCTGTAGAAATTTGTGAGTGTTTAGGTGTTTGGGTAACATATCAAATCTCCTCAAGCTCCTATATAACCACTGTCGTGCCTTCTCTATAACTGCATCGATATGTTGGGTCCAGGTTAGATCCTCAGAGATATTGACACCCAGGATCTTAAAACTGCTCACTCTTTCCACTTCTGATCCCTCAATGACGACTGGTGTGTGTGTGTGTGTGTGTGTGTGTGTGTGTGTGTGTGTGTGTGTGTGTGTGTCCTCATCTTACCCTTTGTGGAGTCCACAGTCAGAAAGAAAACAATTTTTGTAATATTTTTGATGCATATAGATGGATTGAATTTGATAATGCTTGAAAATGTTATTTACAGTAGGTATCACGTTTAATATCATTGGCACGTGTTGTGAAATTTGTTAACATTACAATACATAATAAATTAGAAAAAAAACTGAATTACAGTAAGTATATATGTGTGTATGTGTGTGTAGATTAAATAATTAAGTTAAAATAAGTATAAAAAACAGAAATAAAAAAGTATTGAAATGAATTGTAAATACATTTACACTTATTTTGTTTCCACGTGGTTGAATTCAGCTCTATTCCTGACATATTTAAAGTGTACACCGAAATCCCACTGTGAAAGCCCTGCTCCAAACGAGTCAAGTTATGCAAACGAGCCTTGCCGCTGGTGTCAGCAGGCAACCGGTTCTCTGAACCAGCAGAAGGCTGTGTTAATCTTTCTCCAAGACCTTAATCCCATTCTCGCTGCAAATGATCATGTAGACAATTTAAGGAGATTTGATATGTGACTAAAATTGAGAATGAGAAATAGAGCTGAGTACCACAGCTGATGCCCGGTGCTGACAGCAATTTCATATGTGCAGAGAGTTAATCTTACAAATCTAACAAAAGGAGCCCTCTGGCCCAGCCCTGAGGATCAAATCCAATTCTAGCAAGAGACACATTAAGTCATGTCTATCATGACTTTGCCCTTGAAAGGAAGAATGATTAGATTCACCTCGTCTACTTGTTACCTTGGAGAACGTATAATAGGATCTTAAAGTTCGGATTCCTTTCTTCAGAGTGAAAATGCCAGCTTTCTTACTCAGTGAGGTTTGGACGGATTCACTGCTAACCTCATTCTGTGGCATTGTTAAATATCTTTGCAACTATAATGGTTTCAAGGGTGCATAAAGTGGATTGCACCAGAAAAGACATAAGGCGATAGTGATGGGTGATGAGCACAAACAGTATGCTAGCTTTATGTTGTCTGCTCACCACATGATTTAGCCTCTAGCCAGCTCTAACTGTACCGCTAAGCAGTGCCTCATCAAATAGGTCTATTTCTAAAGCTGCTAAAACCAGTTTAAGCTGCCTCGCATTATTTAAAGGTAGCTCTGAAAGGCTAGGTATATTGTGGATTAAGAACTGCACTGAATGAGTGTAGAGGTAAATGCATTTGTTCATGTACAAAGCACACTCTTACACGTGCCATGACTCGCATCACACCCTGCTGCTTCTCTCGTGTTGTCAAGGTGTTGAATAATTGAAAACCAACATTCAAATGGGAGAAGGAGCAGATTCACCTGTTAGCCAGTACTACCACGGAAGAAGAATGGGCATTTGTAACACATGCCGCTGTGACTGAGTCTAGGGTTAAAGTTCAAAAACTCAAAGTTCAGACAAAATGTATTATCAAAGTATGTAAGCGTCACCATATACTACCCAGAGATTCATCTTCTTGCGGGCATTCACAGGAGAACAAAGAACGACAATGGAATCATTGACAAACTACACACAAAGACTGACAAACAACAAATGTGCAAAAGAAGATAAACTGCAAATACTAAATAACTAGATAGATAGATGAATGGATAATACTGAGAACATGAATTGTGGAGCCATTGAAATTGAGTCCATAGGCTGTGGAATCAGTTCAGCGTTGAGGTGAATGAAGTTATCCCCTCTAGTTCAGGAATCTGATTGTTGAAGGATTATAACTGTTCATAAACTTGGTGCTGTGGGACCTAAGGCCCCTGTACCTCCTTCCTGATGGCAGCAGCAAGAAGCCAGCCTGGCCTGGATACTGGGAGTTGTTGATGATGAATGTTTCAGCCATCGCTAAAGTAACGGTAATGTATAACCCTTCCTTCAGTCCCCCTCACAACAGCACCCCTCCCTTCTCATTCCATAGTCTCTTCTGATATACCAAATACAAACTAAGTAAGTATGCACTCTCTATTCCCCACTTCTCCTCTTCATAACCACACCTTTGTGCTTTCCACATCTCAAATACTAAAAATGGCAGTGGTAGAAGACCATGAAGCAAGATAAGGAGATGGAGTGTGTTCAGTGTTTTTAATGCCTGTATCTAACAGCTTGGATCAGGATACTGTAGTGGAGAACTAGTTGTTGGGAGCTGCATGTGGTGAGTGTCCAGCCAAATGCAGCCAACCTCTGGAGGAAAAACGATCCTGAGGCCTAGTTCAAGGAGAACTAGGTTCAAAGGATTCAAAAGGATTCAAAGTACGTTTATTATCCAAATAAGTATACAGTATACAACCCTGAGATACAGCTACCCACAGACAGCCACAAACCAAAAAAGCCATGGAACCCGCTCAAAGAAAAACATCAAACCATCCCCCGCCAACTTGACGCGCAAAAGAACAGAACTGTCTGAATGAGCAAACAGAAACAGTGTGGTTGTCAATTAGTCAGAAAACAAGAAAACTATGGAGCCAGGGGATTGTGAATTACAAATGTGGGTGATAGCGAAAACTACCTCAGAGTCATTCTGAAAGAAGGAGAACATGGCAACAAGTTATGCAAGGTGCCAGATATTAATTGCCTTCATCTTGGGCTAATAGAATGTGAAACTAGGCCAAGAAATTCTCCACAGAGCGTGCTCTCAGTTATGCCATCGAGGTGAGTTTAGCTTACAGATGGGCCTCTGCTTCAGGTGTAGCAGTTATTCATGCCATTGAAATGCTCAAGAACAAGCAGTCACTGTGAATCGGGACAAACAGTCACCATGAATCAGTACAAGCAGACACCGTGAATCGGTACAAGCAGACAATAGACAATAGACAATAGGTGCAGGAGTAGGCCATTCGGCCCTTCGAGCCAACACCACCATTCACTGTGATCATGGCTGATCATCCACAATCAGTATCCTGTTCCTGCCTTATCCCCATAACCTTTGATTCTGCTATCTTTAAGAGCTCTATCCATCTCTTTCTTGAAAGCATCCAGAGACTTGGTCTCCACAGCCTTCTGGGGCAGAGCATTCCACATATCCACTACTCTCTGGGTGAAAAAGTTTTTCCTCAACTCCATTCTAAATGTCCTACCCCTTATTCTTAAACTGTGACCTCTGGTTCTGGACTCACCCATCAGCGGGAACATGCTTCCTTCCTGCCTCTAGCGTGTCCAATCCCTTAATAATCTTATATGTTTCAATCAGATCCCCTCTCATCCTTCTAAACTCCAGAGTATACAAGCCCAGTCGCTCCAATCTTTCAACATATGACAGTCCCGCCATCCTGGGAACTAACCTTGTGAATCTACGCTGCACTCCCTCAATAGCAAGAATGCCCTTCCTCAAATTCGGAGACCAAAACTGCACACAGTACTCCAGGTGTGGTCTCACCAGGGCCCTGTACAGCTGCAGAAGGACCTCTTTGCTCTTGTACTCAATTCCCCTTGTTATGAAGGCCAGCATGCCATTAGCTTTCTTCACTGCCTGCTGTACCTGCATGCTTGCTTTCAGTGACTGATGAACAAGAACACCTAGATCTCATTGTACTTCTCCTTTTCCTAACTTGATTCCATTTAGATAATAATCTGCCTTCCTGTTCTTACCACCAAAGTGGATAACCTCACATTTATCCACATTAAACTGCATCTGCTATGCATCTGCCCACTCATCCAGCCTGTCCAAGTCACCCTGCATTCTCATAACATCCTCCTCACATTTCACACTGCCACCCAGCTTTGTGTCATCTGAATCAGTACAAGCAGACACTGTGAATCGAGACAAACAGTCACCATGAGTCAGCACAAGCAGACACTGCGAATCAGTACAGGCAGACACCATGAATTGGTACAAGCAGACACCATGAATCGGTACAAGCAGACATCGTAAGTCGGTACAAGCAGTCACCATGAACTGGTGCAAGCAGTTTCCTGGGAAAATAACCAGTAGAGGCACAAACAAAAATATAGAAGAAAATAGTAAATTATAAGAAGAATTGGCAATAATTGACAGCAGAAGTAGCAAATGAAGGTGTGGAGAAACCAAAGAAGCAAAGGCAAAAGATTAAAGTAGAAAAATATAAACTGACAAAAACAAGCATATAGGTTTGCTTTTCGAAGATGAGAACATTTCTGATTGCAAGAGATAAATTACTCACTTATTTGGTAATTGGTTATGCGGTTCACAGATTCCTAGAGCCTTGTTTCCTTGCATAAGAAAGAAGGGAAGAACCTTAGAATTATTTGTTGATTTATTTAGTGATACAGCGCAGAGTAGGCCTTCCGGCTCTTTGACTCTTTGAGCTGCACCACCCCCGACTGGTCTGATTAATCCTAAACTAATCATGGGACAATTTTCAGTCACCAATTAACCTACTAACTGGTACACCTTTGAACTGTGGGAGGAAACCAGAGCACCCGGAGGAAATCCTCACGTTCCACAGGTGGGTGGGGGGGGGGGTGGTGTGGTAACATACAGACTCTTTATAGATGGTGCCAGAATTGAACTCCTAAATCCGGAACGCATTGAGCTGGAGTACCATTGCTCTAACCACTCTGTTGCCATGGCAGCATGCTTATGTAGAAGCAGTTATTGTACGTTCTTTTACTTCCTCCAATGTGATTACGTGGTAATACACATAACATGCGTCATAGCTAGGATGCCGAAGATCTTTGCACAGTCCTGTATTTGTCAATGTGGAGCGGAGAGCGAGTTTGTAAATCTAGCGGGAGCAAAGGGTGTTGGGAATGGTGAGTATGGAGCGCTCTGGGAGGTGTGTGTGGTACAGGTGGCAGAGAAGGAGTGCCAGGGGCAGGGGGACACACCCAGCCCTGAGACACCAGACAAGGTCTGGTCTTTAGGATGCTGTCTAAGTTGCATGCCATCTTCATCAATGTCTCCCATCCACTACATAATGTACTGGGTGGGCACAGGTGTACATTCAGGCAGAGACTCACTCCACCGAGATGCAACACAGAGCGTCATAGGAAGTCATTCCTGCCTGTGGCTATCAAACTTTACAACTCCTCCCTTGGAGGGTCAGACACCCTGAGCCGATAGGCTGGTCCTGGACTTATTTCATAATTTACTGGCATAATTTACATATTACTATTTAACTATTTATGGTTCTATTACTAGTTATTATTTACGGTGCAACTGTAACGAAAACCAATTTCCCCCGGGATCAATAAAGTAAGACTATGACTATGACTATGACTCCAAACAATTAGTTGACTGGTCATTACAGAATGTCTCTCTGGTGCTTCCTGCTCCCTCCTCTCTCCCTTCCCCTTTTCCCAACCATGATTCCCCTCTCCCTGTCCAATTCCCACTCTCAGTCCACAATAGAGACCCATATCAGAATCAGGTTTATCATCACTCACATATGTCATGATATTTTTTGCAGCAGCAGTACAGAGCAATACATAAAATTACCACGGTACTGTGCAAAAGCTATAGGCACTCCAGCTATATATACAATACGTGCCTAAGACTTGTGCACAGTACTGTGTATGTATGTGTGTATGTGTACATATATATATATAGAGTATTGTGCAAAAGTCTTATATGTATATATAGACCGTGTGTGTTTGTGCCTGTGTGTGTGCCTGTGTGGGTGTGTGTGTGCGTGCATGCATGTGTGTGTGTGTGTGTGTGTGTGTGTGTGTATGTGTGTGTGTGTGTGTGTGGTGTGTGTGTGTGTGTGTGTGTGTGTGTGTGTTAAATATATATATGGATGGATAATGAGCAGCCAATTTGAAATCACTAGCTTAGAGGAAGGGATATGGAGGGATATGGTCCGTGTGCAGGTCAGTGGGACTAGGCAGAAAATGGTTCGGCACAGCCAAGAAGGGCCAAAAGGCCTGTTTCTGTGCTGTAGTTTCTATGGTTTCTAGACTTTATGCCAACAGCAAAAATTGCCTCTATTATTTCTTCAGAGCAAAACATTGAAAATATATTTATTTCCCAATTATTTGTACTTGTGGTGCTGGCAGAGTTTAACTTTTGATTTTATATGCTCTTTTTTCTATTTGTACATTTAGATTATTCAGAATACTTCTGAGAATATCAATCAGAACTTCGCCAAGTCAAGTGGAAACTCTATCAATACACTCCTGAAAATTTTAATCGGGGTCTTATCTGTGTCAAAGGACATTCTAAGTGTTCTTGGTGTCCTTTGAAAGGATTCATTTCAAAAGGCTTTAAATTGTTTAAGTTATCTCTTTAATAGTATGCAATTCTATTTTCAGTAACTATTTTGTCACTGTATTTTCACCAGCCTTCAAATCCCATGAATATCTATCTTTTCAAAGCCTCTCTATTAGCATTCATCGCTGAGGGACTAGTTTGAGAACAGTTAACACTTTTTTTTTAGATTACTGAAGAAAAAGTGTAACATCCAATTCAATTAGAAAATATTTAATTCCCTCTTTTGAAGAAGTGACAAATTGAAAAGGGATTTTGATCTAAGGTTAATAAATTTGTGATTTGCAGGTCCAGTTTACTCATGGAAGTATTTAATTTGTAAGAAAGGTTGCAATTCCAGTATATAGTTTTTGTGATAGTGGGTCCTTTAATAATCGTGCAGAAACCCAGTGATACAACACTGCTTTAATATATCCTCAGTTCATCATCAAAGTTTACACCTGAGTCATTTATAAGATCGCTGGCTCTTTGCTTTGAAGACACTGAAAAGATTCAGATCATTTCAGTCATTAGCCAATTGTAAATGATAACATTATCAATGGCAATAAAGACAGAGCTAGCAATACCAATAAATTATGCAATCTTGTACAGTATATTTTCTTAGCGCATTAGAGATTCCTTTGCATATCCTAACCTTGTTTTGTGTCCTACACCAAGGAAATTCACTAAAAGCACAGTTGTTAAACGTGACCATGGAGACATCTACAGTTTTCATCGCCTCTAAATTGGTTCCGTATCTTTATCCAAATCCATATCCGGAAGAAGATGGCGCCAGTGTATAACACGACCAAGGGCGACATCTTCCAGATGGTTCACAAAACTGCTTTTTTCACTTCTTTTACATCTTCTTTTTCTTTCAAATTTGGTTTTGCTACTATTGGAGCCTGTGATGTACATTTTGGTGGTGTGTTTTTGGGCCGACTGAGCAATCTGGCGTTTTGCTGTCTTCCATGAAGCTTTGAGCGAAGCGTGCAGCCTCAAGGCCAAGAGGACCAGAGACAGGGTGGCGTCCATGACCAATTAAAGCGCTGGGGACGATTGAAATCATTGAGGCAAGTGTAGAAGGTGTGCACGTGTTCAGTGCTGTCGACATTTTCCTCTGGCTTGTGGCTGCCAGAGGAAAATGTCTACATGTGGTGGTCTCTCCCTCTCACTCACTGCCGCAAAGGAAGGTCCCTGTGCTTGATTGGTCTTTCTCCCTCTCCTTTGATACTGTCAGATGATGGTGCCAGAGTTCTGGGTTTTGGGCAAGGTTTATTCAACGTGGTTTGTGGATTGGACACTATAGTTCACGTTATAATATATTTCTGGTGTATGATCAATACTCTTTTTTTTACTATTTTTGGGTGATTTTGAATTGGAGCTGCAAGCAGATAACAAACACTGAACTGAACTGAATACGCCTGGATTCTTTTAATGTTGAGTTTTATATTCTTTGTTTTTTGCTTGTTTTTCCTGTTGGCATTTGCACGATTTGTCTTTTTTTGTGCGTGGTGGGGGGTGGTTTGATGTTTGTCTTTGAACAGGTTCCATGGTGTTTCTTTGTTTCGTGGCTGTCTGTGGGCAAGACGGATCTCAGGGCTGGATACTGCGTACATACTTTGATATAAACGTTCCTTGAATTCATGTGAAGTGCTGGTCTGTGGATGTGCCTTCGGTATAAGTGTCTTTAAGTTCATTTGCACCATCACGTTCTGTAAGTGGCAAAGGGACACCCATGCAGAAGCAGTCCTTTGGAAGAGAACTTAAAATATTTATTTGACCTAATTTGTGGCCTAGCTCTGGTATAACAGCTTCTTACTGATATGTATTGTATGTCCTCTGTTAGATTTCTACCTATCACCTGCTCTCACCAATATCCCCCTCATACCTTTCCTCCTGTAGTATCCAAACCCCAGCAAATATCTTCTGATTTTCTCCCATCCCACCCCCACAGCTGACCATGACCCCAAAGCCACTCGCCACTAAACTCAACCCAGGCCAATACTAGCCCAGAGTTTCCAAGCCAGTAACAATCAAAACACCAACCCTTCCCACCCCATTTCTCCTGACCTCTCGTAAGTGAGGTCCTACAAATGACCTGAATTCTTCAGCTATCCCAGTGCTGATGGAACCATGGATTGAAGGGCATTCTATGCATTTAGTAATGCAAGTCAAATACCACTGCACATACAGCTTTGAGCCTTACACACTGCAAAACATTGTTGTAGGAGGACCCGTACACAAAATAATCGATAACCTGCTATGTTTAACAAAGACTTTGAGGCATATCATTTCTAGGTCAGCAGCTTTAAGGCACTCAGTGTGTTTTAAAGGGATATACTAAATAGTAATTAGATAGTTTCTGACCAAAAAGTTTTATCAATAGGTTTAGCTGTCATGAGACCTGCGGGCCTCTGTGACTTGCTGTAGAGCGTTGGGCTTCTGGGTTTCTTGAGCTCCTGTGTTTCCTAATCATTGTCTTAACAAGAGTCATTAAGCCCTTGTGCTTTCTGTTTAATCTTGTTGGGTTAATTGTGACCGACACGGGTTTCCCACATTCTATGATTATTTAAAGGGGACTCTCATTTAGCGCTTTAGCAGACGCCCTTGTGCTTGTGGAGAATGATTTGTCTCGCTGTGTTGCTCGGTCGTGCCTCCAGTGTTCTGCTGGTATTCTTATGTGTAACCTCTTATTTCCTTCTCTTCACGGGGAGTCTGCCATTCCCCTGCTCCTGAGCTGAGTCATTGCCAGCACTCACTGTGACAGAGTCTGCCGTTCTTCCACACCTAGGTCCAGTCCTGCGACCACCATAACTTTAAGAGAAACAAGTAAAATTAACAAGGATGTATGAAACCAATATTACATAATAATACTTCTATAAAATGAATTTTAATCATCAAAAGCTGAATAATAAATGAACATTTAGTGTCGAAATTCTAGTCACTCAGATTGATGAAAACCATTTTTAATTATTTTTATTTTTAATTTTGATGGCAATTAGTACTCAATGATCAGTTGAACAGATCTATCTGACTTCCTACAATTCATACAGATAGCAATTTCTTTATACCGTCCACCTGACCCAAATTCTTTAAGTGAAGAGATGTTGCTGCTGCCTGGTTTGACCCTGAACAAATGCATCACCTCAGGTGCAGGAGCTGAGACCATTTTGTACCTTTATTGCTCTTTCACTTGCAGTCAATAAGCCAATTGTCATTGTCCAGATTGATCAACAGTGAACCAATCAATCAATCAATCTACTCGTGTTAATGAGCCATTGGGAAAACCTTACCAAAATTTACAGGTATATTTATGACAAAAATCTACCTCCATCCTTTACCTTCTGTAATAATGTTGGGGATTAATTGTCAAGTTGAAAGGAAAAAGAATGTAAATAGTGATTTCTCACTCTAGAATCCACCTCGAATACATACAGGATGCATGCACGGTATCAAGGGAAGTCAAGATATTGCCTCTTCTTAGACTGCTCTGGGTATAGTGAGCAATCAAAGGATCTTAGTTCTCCAAAGGCTGCACCCTGAGAAAGGAAACAATTAATCAAAGCTAAAACAAAAAAGAGCACAGCGATATTTATATTTATACACTTCCGAACATCATTGTAAATTAGAAAATAATTAACTCCCATGATGGTAGATTGGCAGGTGTCCAGTAATAAGCATGACCCAAATGACTAACCGTACCGACATGTGATAAATTATTCAGCATCGCATCAATAATGTAGGAGGAGGCGGCTTTAGTATGCCAATTAATTTTTGAGGGTCTGTTTTGCATTATTCTTTGCATCTGTTTTGGTTCTTTTACTTTATTCTTACTTTAAGTTAAATAAGACAGCCAGCACATTATTGAGTTTCATAATGCTACTATGCGGGTTGTCGTTCCTCTCTGGCCCTTCTAGTGCATCTGGCGGTAACCTTGTCATTCCTTTATCATTTTGTCCGGCTGGATTCGAACTTGAGACCACTCGCTTCGCAGTCCAGTGCAGATACCACTGCACCATTGAACGGGTGTAGGTCCTGTGCAATAAAGTTCTTGAGAAAGAACAATTTAATTCCATAATTTTCTCAAAGTTTGTCCAGTGATGTGAGTAAAATTGGATATGGGCAGATTTAGTTTTAAATGTGATATATTTTCTTGCATTGTGTCATTCACACAGGGAAAAATATTTGAGGAAGTACTAATCTTTTAGTCTTCATGAGTTGCCTTCCTCAACTCTTTGGTTGAAGACCGATGTTAACTGATCCTGCTGTCTATTAATGTTACAGTAAAAAGATTTGCACTTCAATTTGACTTTTTCCCCATTTCTACATTTCTATTGCATCATTTAAATATATCAATAAAGAATACCTTATATAAAAAAGAGAACAGTTTTTTTCACATTATTTGTCCCTTACAGGTAAGTTAAGATTGCTTTGGAAGAGACTATAGACTGTTAACGAAGGAAAACCAAAAGAAACTGGTCTTCTTAATCCATAGTAAAAGAGCCACTAGGTAAAATATGCAGAATGTGTGGCTTTAAATATCCAATTTGTGAAAAAAAAGCAATTTTCCTACAATCTTGCTAATTTGGGAAAAACACAGTCATCATCGTTTTTATGGTCAATTTCATTGTCTTTTGTACCTCAGGGCTTCAGATTTGATGTCACATACAGAGTCAATTGGCCATGACAGAAAACTTAATTAATCTATGACATTCATTGGTAGGAAGGGAAATTGGAATGAGGCAATGCTTAAAGACTCTGCCAACCCAAGTTCTAACCCTCTATTAATCACAACATTCTAACACTGGCAGCAAACCATTAGCAGCAGAGATAAGTCACATTACTTGGTTTGTGTTTCCAGCTCTTACCGGGCCTGTTCTCGGAGAATCAGCTCTTGAAATTAGATGGGTTTTTTTTGTCCTTTCCTGAAATTCTCAGAAAGATGAGAGATAGATATTGATCGCAGTTCCTTTGAGCAATGGCACTTATGATTTTTACTCCATTGACCTGTTCCACAAATTACAGGGGAAATGAATCAGAACTGGGGCAATGGATTCAAAACACTGATGCAGGAATATTACCGTGGACAGGTTTAAATTTGGAGTTTCTCTAACTTCTCATAATTTCTCTCCCCTTCTCTGCCTCTCTTTTTCCATCCCCCATTGTGCCTCCCCACTTACCCCTACTCTTCTCCTCACCTACCCCTTCACCTCCTTCTGGTGTCCCTCCTCTTTCCCTTTCTCCCATGGTCCATTCTCCTCTCCTATCAGATTCCTTCTTCTTCAGCCCTTTACCTTTTCCACCTATCATCTTCCAGCTTCTCAATTCATACCCCCTGCCCGACCCACCTATCACCCCCCTCAACTGGTTTCACCTATCAATTTCCAGCTTGTACTCCGTCCCCTTTCCCCACCTTCTTATTCTCGCTTCTTCCCCTTTCTTCTCAGTTCAGTCCTGATGAAGGGTCTCAGCTCGAAATGTCAGCTTTTAATTCCTCTCCATAGATGTTGCCTGACCTGCTGAGTTCCTCCAGCACTTTGTATGTGTGTGTTATTTTGGATTTCCAGCATCTGCAGAATCTCTTGTGTTTAGGGCCAATAGTAAACTTGTTTGTATCACTGGTGTTTAGGTGGCATTCTTGTATCAGACCCCAAAGGTTATGGTTAAAAGCAACTCCAGCAAAAGATCGAACCTGACAAATTTGTGTGGTACCTGGTTTGTGGAGCATTGTCAGGTGTACTTATTTCAGGGGTGGTGAGGCGAGATACGTCTCTACCAAAGGAGGTGTAAGGTGCTCCTTCCCTCCACTAGCCTACAGATCACCCTTGAGCAAGGTGTAGCACCGACTTAGCCATGGGAGCAGGTGGTGGATGATCATATAAGCAGCTGGCGCATATCACAAGTCCTGGTTATGTGACCACTGTCACCAGGTAGACAATCACTGAAGAGTATTGATAATGGGTGGGGTCACCCGTCTTGTAAAGACACTGCCCAGAAGATGGTAATGGCAAACCACTTCTGTGGCAATATTTGCGAAGAACAATCATGGTCATAATCGTCTGCATCATGCAACATGGCACATGTGATAATGATGATGACTATATTTCAAAGAAGTACACTGAAGCCACATGTTTCCCCTGAGAAGAATGACGAGTCTCATTTTCCAAGAGTAATGTTGTTGGTGCGACGTTTTACAGCTCGGGGCGTTCTGAACTTCAGGGTCCAATTCCAGCAATGTTCCGTAAGGAATCTCTGTACATCCTCCCTATGGAATGCATGGATTTTCCACAGGTGCTATAGTTTCCTCCCACAGTCTAAAGATGTACCAGGTAGGTGTGTTGTATTAAATTTTACAGAATACTGGATGAAAGTCTGAACAGTTCCAAGTGACACTTAACTCCTTGTGAGCTGGCAGCATTTAAGGTGTCTGTACAAGTTAAATACTGTAGGTTTGTTAATGCCTATTTTTTGCTGATAGTGGCTGAAGTCTTTCCTGGCCTCAGGCACCAAAAGCATGGGAATAAAAGACCAAAGAGTCAGTCTGTCCCTGGGTGTCTGTCAGTGCTTGCAGAACTCCTATAGAAACCATGCTGTGTTAGAGGCATGAAAACAAAAGAGTCTGTTTGTCCCTGCGTGTCTCCCTCTACACTATTGGAACCTCCATTCATTGCAGGACTTTTCTCTCAGATCTTGGGGACTTCGCTTAGACGAAAGAACTTGCAATCAATGCCAAGGATCCAGCATCGTTTCACGAGTCGGAGTTCAGAGTGCCCCCAACAACAGCAACAACTGTCCCCAGAAAACAGCTACAATCAAATGGTGACTTAAGTATCAAGGGCCCTAAAATCTTTGTGAAAATCTTTGTAACTTACTACATCATATATAGTGTGGTTTATTTGTGGTTTCTGTTTTATTATCATAAATTAGGCTTAAGTTACTTTGCCATGCTTCTACAATTACTGCCACATCTCGTGGACACTTGAATTGATTTGGGTCTTTTGGGTCTGATCAATGCAGTGCATTACACTTGGTTTATTGATCATTGTAAATTTAAAGGTTAGAGTTAATTGGGGTTGTGGGGTGGCTGGGGCCGCGCAGCTCAAAAGACGGGAAGGGCGTACTCCGCGCTGTATCTCTGAATAAATAAATGAAATACTAACCAAAGTTGCCTCTTTAAAAAAAATAAAACGTGTTACGTTTTTAATTTATCTGCTACTTTTTGTGGAACTTCACTATACACAAACAAAATGCTGTTTTTCTGAATGTTATAACATTGAGAATAGAAAGCACTAAATAAATTCATAATTGTTCTGAGAAAATTCATACTTTGGTTTCTGAGAATGCTGTATTTCTTTGTTTCAGTCAGCTCGTTCCATTCTAACTGATATGTGTGAAGTTATATTTTCTCCTATTGGTTAGTGCAGATAACATCTAACTTTCTGAATTGATATGTCTACTCTTAAGTTTAACTATCATGCTGTGGTCCTGTGATTTTTGCTTCTCGTGTTGTGCATCAAACCGGGACCTTGCTGTTCCTGCTCTTTGCAGGGGCTGGAGCACCATGTTGTCCTGCTGCTGCTCCCACCTACCGGCCTTGCTATTCCTGGTGCGGGGTTGGAACAACGACCTCATTATTCTTGCTGCTAGCTTCCTTCCTGTGACCTTGCTGTTAATGGGGGCAAGGGGGAGAACCATGGAGATGTGAAAGCAAATGTAAGGAGTATTACTGTACCAGCTGTGCTTGTTTAATTCCTTTCAACAGATCACTGCAAAGAAAAAGATATCAGAATCAGGTTTAATATTACCAGCCTATATCGTGAAATTTGTTGTTATGTGGCAGCAGCACATTGCAAAACATAACAATGAAAGCTGTAAGAGATTTATTTATTTATTTATTTATTTATTATATTTTTAAAAGTTAAATTAAATGAGTAGTGCAAAAGTAGTGAGGTAGTGTTCATGGGTTCAATGTCCACTCAGAAATTTGATGGCAGAGGGGAAGAAGCTGTTCCTGAATCATTGAGTGTGTGCCTTTAGGCTTCTGTACCTCCTCCCTGATGGTAGCAATGAGAACAAGGCATGTCCTGGGTGGTGGTGGGGCCTTAATGATTGATACTGTCTTTTTGAGGCATCGCTCCTTGAAGATGTCCCAGATGCTGAGGAGGCTTGTGCCAATGATGGAGCTGAGTGAGGCAATTTGAATTTCATCTTTAGTGTCTAATGCTACGTTAATTTTAGCTCACTCCACATTCAGCTACCAACTGACACTATCTTGTGGAGAGATTGTTCCAGATTTGTCCAAATTCCTTGTTAAAAACCTATCACAAGATGTGTTGCAAGCAATTTGGAAGTACAGCAGAGATAATGGTTGTTTCATATCATCTATGATAGTTACTCCATCAATACCATTTATTTCAATTTTTAATTTGTAAATAAAATGATTCATTTTCAGTAAATAAGTCACCTTCTTGTGAATTAGCAATATAGACTATGAACTAATGAGTTATTTGCAATCCTACCTCATTCAGCCCAATAGTGTAGATCGTTCTGTGGGTGAGGATCAAATAAGGATGGAACACGTCTGAACAAACAGCACCTCTAAATAACTTGCAATTATTCTTTGCTTGTACAAGGACAAATACTTTGACCTAGGAGAGAAAGTAAATTAGCACATGTATTTAAAATATTATTAAACTTTCATGTTTTTAATGTCAGAATTTCCTTTCTATTGTCAAAATTGAAGTTTGACATAAATTTATTATCAAAGTGTGTGTGTATATATATATATATGTATGTATATGTATATGTGTGTGTAAATATATATATATATGTATATGTCACCATAGTATACACAATAAATCCATAATAGAATAATAACCATAATAGAATTAATGAAAGACCACACCAACATAAGTGTTCACCCAATGTTCAAAAGACAACAAACTGTGCAAATGGAAAAAGAAAGACATAATAATAAATAAATAAGCAATAAATGTCAAGAACATGAGACGAAGAGTCCTTGAAAGTGAGTCCATGGGTTGTGCGAACATCAATGATGGGGCTTGAAATTGAGTGAGATTATTCCCTTTGGTCCAAGAGCCTGATGGCTGTGGGGAAATAACTGTTCCTGAACCTGGAGATGTGAGTCCTGAGCCTCCGGCACTTTCTTCTTGATGGCAGCAGCAAGAACAGAGCATGAACTCGTTGGAATTTAGAAGATTGAGGGGGGATCTGATTGAAACGTATAAAATCTTAAAGGGATTGGACAGGCTAGATGCAGGAAGATTGTTCCCGATGTTGGGGAAGTCCAGAACGAGGGGTCACAGTTTGAGGATAAAGGGGAAGCCTTTTAGGACCGAGATTAGGAAAAACTTCTTCACACAGAGAGTGGTGAATGTGTGGAATTTTCTGCCACAGGAAACAGTTAAGGCCAGTTCATTGGCTATATTTAAGAGGGAGTTAGATATTGGCCCTTGTGGCTAAAGGGATCAGGGGGTATGGAGGGAAGGCTGGTACAGGGTTCTGAGTTGGATGATCAGCCATGATCATACTGAATGGCGGTGCAGGCTCGAAGGGCCGAATGGCCTACTCCTGCACGTATTTTCTATGTTTCTATGTTTCTATGTCCTGAGTGAGGAGGTCCTTGATGTTGAATGCTACTTTCCTGCGACAATGCTTCATGTAGATGTGCTCAATGGTGGGAATGGCATTACTTTGATGGGCTGGGCCATATCCACTAAATGTTCAGATTTGAATTTTTTTGGAAACCAGCAAATTACACTTCAAGGAACTACATTGTTTGAATTATTTTCATATTTGTTCACAAGTTGCAGACATCTTAAGCTTGACTTGCATTTATTTTCCATCTTTAATTGCCCTTGAACCAAACAGCTTTTTAACCCCTTTCTGGGAACTATCAAGAGTCCATCTTGTTGGGTCTTGGGTCATGTTTATTAAAGATAGCACAACTCCTTCCCTGCAGGACAACACTATGAAATCTTCAATCCACACAGATGAGAGTTCGGATTTGTTGCAATTTGTATTCTTTGGTGTCATACAACATGATACATAATGAATGAACAATATACAGTACCGATCAGGTGAACAGTACTGTATATTGTTCATTCATTATGTATCATGTTGTATGACATGGATGATCATGGTCTTTCCATGACCATGATTGTTCTTGGCAAGTTTTTCTACAGAAGTGGTTTACCATTGCCTTCTTCTGAGCAGCGTCTTTAGAAGACAGGTGACCCCAGCCAGCATCAATACTCTTCAGAGTCTGTCTGCCTGGTGTCAGTGGTCACATAACCAGGACTTGTGATATGCACCAGCTGCTCATATGACCATCCACCACCTGCTCCCATGGCTTCACATCGCTCTGATCGGGGGTGGGGGGGTGCTAAGTAGATGCTTCACCTTGCACAACAGTGACCTGCAGCCTAGCAGAGGGAGGGAATGAGTGATTTAAATCTCTTTTGGTAGAGACATATCTCTCTCACCCCACCCCTAAAGTATGGTTGGCGTCCATCTGTCTCGAAGGACAATGGGGTGATGATGATCATCATCACAAGCCTGGGCAGAAGGTATGGAGATCCTGAGATGCCCACTCACCAAGATCTCCCTCTCAACCTCATCACTGTAGTCCAAAGGAATGCTTATGAAGCAACATGTTTGTCACCAGCTTTGTTGCAGGAAATGTGGGGCTCCACTCCGGATTTGCTGTCTGGGTCTACTTCCACAGCCCTTGTCTCTCCCAAGGCTGCCCACAGGGCAGTGGGGCTATTTGCCCATCGCTGGGGATCTGGTTCAGGAGCACCAGGGTGTATCCACACACCAGTGGGCCTGCATACTACGTGTACAGGCGCCAGACCTCCTCCCCGTCCTCAGTAGTTCAGCTTGAGTCCGACAGGAGCTCAGTTTCCGTGTGTCACCAGCAAGGAGGTACTAGATGAGGCCTGCTGTTGGAGAGGCTGTGTACTGGCTCACACAGTCAGCTCTCCTTTTCACAAGACTGCTAGCCAGTGGTGGAAGCTGAAAGTGAGAGCCATAAACACGACCCACTACACCACCACACCACACACATCACAACAACCATTTTGATACCTGAAATATAGTACATCTGACAATACTGCACTCACCAGGCACAACACAGCTTTGTCAGCTTTGATCTGTTTCTGGAGTTGCTTTTGACAATTACCTTTGGACTGAGCTACAAGAGTGCTGTCGCCCAACCACCAGCGACACCTCTATATATACACAAACAAGTTGCTCGTGACCCTAAACACAAGAGATCCTGCAGATGCTGGAAATCCAGGGTAACACACACAAAATGCTGGAGGAACTCAGCCATCCCATCACTCTGTATGTTACATCATTGGATGGTCTTTAATGGGAAAGCAAATATGTTAGTACATTGGAAGACAATACGCTCACTGATCTCGACTATTTTTCTGTAGTTACTCATTCTCACAGATCACTCAGTGAGTGAGCATCTGGAAGACAGTGACCACCGCTCCCTGGCCTTTAGCATTATCATGGAAAAGGATAGAATCAGAGAGGACAGGAAAATTTTTAACTGGGTAAGGGCAAATTATGAGGCTATAAGGCTAGAACTTGCGGGTGTGAATTGGGATGATGTTTTTGCAGGGAAATGTACTATGGACATGTGGTCGATGTTTAGAGATCTCTTGCAGGATGTTAGGGATAAATTTGTCCTGGTGAGGAAGATAAAGAATGGTAGGGTGAAGGAACCATGGGTGACAAGTGAGGTGGAAAATCTAGTCAGGTGGAAGAAGGCAGCATACATGAGGTTTAGGAAGCAAGGATCAGATGGGTCTATTGAGGAATATAGGGAGCAAGAAAGGAGCTTAAGAAGGGGCTGCGAAGAGCAAGAAGGGAGCATGAGAAGGACTTGGCGAGTAGGGTAAAGGAAAACCCCAAGGCATTTTTCAATTATGTGAAGAAAAAAGGATGACAGGAGTGAAGGTAGGACCAATTAGAGATAAAGGTGGGAAGATGTTCCTGGAGGCTGTGGAAGTGAGCGAGGTCCTCAATGAATACTTCTGTTCGGTATTCACCAATGAGAGAGAACTTGATGATGGTGAGGACAATATGAATGAGGTTAATGTTCTGCAGCATGCTGATATTAAGGGAGAGGAGGTGTTGGAGTTGTTAAAGTACATTAGGACGGATAAGTGCCCGGGGCCTGACGGAATATTCCCTAGGCTGCTCCACGAGGTGAGGGAAAAGATTGCTGAGCCTCTGGCTAGGATCTTTATGTCCTCGTTCTCCACGGGAATGGTACTGGAGGATTGGAGGGAGGTGAATGTTGTCCCCTTGTTCAAAAAAGGTAGTAGGGTTAGTCCAGGTAATTATAGACCAGTGAGCCTTACGTCTGTGGTGGGAAAGCTGTTGGAAAAGATTCTTAGAGATAGGACCTCTGGGCATTTAGAGAATCATGGTCTGATCAGGGACAGTCAGCATGGCTTTGTGAAGGGCAGATCCTGTCTAACAAGTCTGATAGAGTTCTTTGAGGAGGTGACCAGGCATATAGATGAGGGTAGTGCAGTGGATGTGATCTATATGGATTTTAGTAAGGCATTTGACAAGGTTCCACAAGGTAGGCTTATTCAGAAAGTCAGAAGGCATGGGATCCAGGGAAGTTTGGCAAGGTGGATTCAGAATTGGCTTGCCTGCAGAAGGCAGAGGGTGGTGGTGGAGGGAGTACATTCATATTGGAGCATTGTGACTAGTGGTGTCCCACAAGGATCTGTTCTGGGTCCTCTACTTTTCGTGATTTTTATTAACGACCTGGATGTGGGGGTAGAAGGGTGGGTTGACAAGTTTGCAGACAACACAAAGATTGGTGGTGTTGTAGATAGTGTAGAGGATTGTGAAAGATTGCAGAGAGACATTGATAGGATGCAGAAGTGGGCTGAGAAGTGGCGGATGGAGTTCAACCCGGAGAAGTGTGAGGTGGTACACTTTGGAAGGACAATCTCCGAGGCAGAGTACAAAGTAAATGGTAGGATACTTGGTAGTGTGGAGGAGCAGAGGGATCTCGGGGTACATGTCTACAGATCCCTGAAAGTTGCCTCACAGGTGGATAGGGCAGTTAAGAAAGCTTATAGGGTGTTAGCTTTCATAAGTTGAGGGATAGAGTTTAAGAGTCGCGATGTGATGATGCAGCTCTATAAAACTCTGGTGAGGCCACACTTGGAGTACTGTGTCCAGTTCTGATCGCCTCACTATAGAAAGGATGTGGAAGCATTTGAAAGGGTACAGAGGAGATTTACCAGGATGCTGCCTGGTTTAGAGAGTATGAATTATGATCAGAGATTAAGGGAGCTAAGGCTTTACTAGTTGGAGAGAAGGAGGATGAAAGGAGACATGATAGAGGTATACAAGATATTAAGAGGAATAGATAGAGTGGATAGCCAGTGCCTCTTCCCCAGGGCACCACTGCTCAATACAAGAGGACATCGTTTTAAGGTAAGGGGTGGGAAGTTCAAGGGGGATATTAGAGGAAGGTTTTTTACTCAGAGAGTGGTTGGTGCGTGGAATGTACTGCCTGAGTCAGCGGTGGAGGCAGATACACTAGTGAAGTTTAAGAGACTACTAGACAGGTATATGGAGGAATCTAAGGTGGGGGCTTATATAGGAGGCAGGGTTTGAGGGTCGGCACAACATTGTGGGCCAAAGGGCCTGTACTGTGATGTACTATTCTACGTTCTATTCAGTGTCAATGATTGATTGTCAGCAACATCAGAAAATAATCAGGACTTTCCACAAGCTTTTTTTTTGTTGTAAAAACTTTAGAATTAGAAATATATTCTTCTCTTCTCCTCACCTCACCCAGAGCTCACTGTGATATGACCACTCCTCCCTTTTCTGAATGCTCAGTCACCAGGGTCTCTTGATCTCTGCAGCTCAGTCTGAGTTGTAATCAATCACCAGGACTGTTCATGCGCTACTGGTTCTCCCTTCCAGCAGGGAATTGCCTGAGCTATACCTACTACATTGATTCATTATCAATATGGAGAATTAATGATGTGAGCAGGACGCTGTTACCCCATGATCCACCACAGTAGTGCTCTAATCCCATGCAATATCAATCCAACGAGATCCAAAATTCTCAACAAATATATTTATTTAGCATCTACAAACTAACTTAATAAATTAATTTTAATAAAGCCATTAGTCAGAACAACTTTAAATACGAATAACTTCAGAGAGGGATGAATAGGTTAAAAATGATTTTGGATTTATGAGATGAAACTTGGCTCTCTCCAAGAGAAATTAATCTGACTAACCAGTTCAGTTCATAGTTAACTTGAGTCAATGCCCGAACATCATCTAGAACTTGACTGTAAGTGAAACAATTTCTGTCTTTCAAGCTGATGGCTCCAAGTGTCTTATATTAGAATATAAAAGCCAGGATGTAGTGTTGAGCAACACTTTCAAAATGCTGAAGGAAATCAGCAGGCCAGGCAGCATCTATGGAAAAGAGTACAGTCGACATCTCGCACCATGACCCTTCAGCAGGACGGGAGGGTCCGACTGAAGAATCTCGGCCCAAAGCATCGACCAGTCCTGCTGAAGGGTCTCTGCCCGAAACATCAACTGTGTTCTTTTCCATAGACGCTGCCTGGCCTGCTGAGTTCCTCCAGCATTTTGTGTGTGTTGCTTGGATTTCCAGCATCTGCAGATTTTCTCTTGTTTGCAATGGAGTGTTGGGGCCTGACTTGGAGTATTGTGAGCAGTTTTGCGCCCCTTACCTAAGAAAGGAAGTGCTGACATTGAAGAGGGCCCGGAGGATGAAAACGTTTACGGGATTGAAAGGCATGGCATATGAGCAGCATTTGATGGCTCTGGGCCTGTACTCACTGGAATTCAGAAGAATGAGGAGAGACCTCACTGAAACCTATCGAATGTTGAAAGGCTCAATAGAGGGATGTGGAGGGGATGTTTCCTATCATGGAGGAGTCTAAGAGCAGATGACACAGCCTCAGAATGTTGACTAACTCTCAGAAATGGCATAAAAACCAGAAGATAAGTTATTCACACAAAGCTGAAAGTGCCGCAGATAAAATTATTCTTACTGTTTCTATAGTGTTCGTCTGGCATTCTCTCCAGGATTGAATGGAGCGATTGGGCAATGGCTATTGTCCTTGTGATCAGAAACGGGAAGGCCAGAGCTGGTCACATATGCAGGGATTTCAAAGTGAGCATCAACCCTGTGCTGCGTACCGTGCAGTATTCCTGCCACCAACAGAAGACATTTGCATCTTTGGCAGGTGTGGAGAGGTTTTCAAAGGTTGACTTGTCACAAGCCTATCTGCAAATGGAGATGGAGGAATCAAGCAGGAAGTTCCTCACAATCAGCACTCACAAGGGCCTGTTCCAGTATAATCATCTCGTCTTTGGCGTCGCATCAGCTCCAGCAATTTGGCAAAGAGCAATGGACCAAGTTCTCCAAGATATCCCAGGAACACCATGTTACAATGTTACCTTGATGACTTCATTGTGACTGGAAAGAATGATGAAGAGCACCTCCAGAACTTTGGTAAAGTGCTTACCAGGCTAAGTGAGTATGGTCTGCGTGCAAAGAGAGAGAAAGTTTTTCAAGAATGAAATCTCATAGTCCATGTCAAATTCTATGACAGTAGCACACAAAGATGGCCAGCTCATGGTAATCTCATGTTTCCAGAGTTCTCAGTGAGACGAGACCATCTGTCAGTATGTCAAAGAATGCTGATGTGTGGATCCTGTGATGTGGTTCCCTCTAACTATGCACTAGAGTGTTAGAGAATCTGCATGAAGGATACCTGGGTAGAGTCAAGATGAAGAATCTCACCCGGAGCTATGTCTGGTGGCCGGGAATAGATAGACAGATTGAAGACTTGATCAAAAGCAGTTCGGGATGCAACAAGGTTCAAAGTGCACACCCCACAGGCACTTTTACACCCATGGGAATGGCCGTCTGCACCATGGCAAAGAGTGCATATTGACTTCGCTGAGCCGTTCATGGACTCCTTGTTTCTGATTGCTGTGGATTCTCATTTGAACTGACCAGAGGTCATACCAATGAAGTTCACCACCTCAGCAAAGACTGTCTCTGCTCTGAGGACTACCTTCTCCAGAAATGGCTTACTTGAAGAGATTGTGAGTGGCAACGGAACACAATACACATCAGGAGAGTTCAGACTACTCATGAAGATAAATGGTACCAAACATTTCAAGTCAACTCCTCACTACCCAGCAATGAATGGGTTAGCTGAAGGGTTTATCCAAGCCTTGAAGAAGTCCATTAAAGTGTTGGACAAGGAGGGCATTTCCCTACAGCACAAGGTGGACAACTTCCTTTTTGTGTATTAGAACACAAGGAGCAAAGAGTTTTGTGTTTGGACAGGAAATCCTAGCGCATGATTACTAAGAAGACAAGTGGATACCCAGCAGGATAGCCACAAGAACTGGGTCACTGATTTACACAGTGAATTTTGGAGATCAACATGGAGATGTCATTGGACCAGATACTGGGTGCTCAACGAAGAACCACACCTGAGTCAACTGCATCCAACAAGATAGACACATCACAGCCACCAGACTTGCTTCTCAGTGATGATCACGTCACTATCAGCAATGTGACACCTGCAACAGAGAAAGTTGTCTTTGACCAGACACCTGCTAAACCAGATGCCAAGCCAAGGGTCCAAAGGCACGATCCTGAAAGAAACAGAGCGCCACCCAAAAGACTGAACATTTAGTATGGTGAAATTAGTTATGAACTGTTATCATGAAAGCATGTTTATTTGAACATGGTTTGTTATAGGGAAGTTGACTGTTTTGTACATATACAGTTTTAAGTTACATTAATCTAAAGGAAGATGAAGTGTAATGTATGGATTTATTTCTTTTAGAGCAATGACTCCCCTTAGCACTACTTATAGGCTGATAACATACCTATGCACGTAGATTAATTGTCTACATCTCTCTCTCTCTCAACCATAACTGTCGGTGCAGTTGGTGATATTTGCTGACATTCATTCAGGTTCATACTCATCGCCAATTTGTTGTGTCTGTACAACTACATATCAAATAAATAAAGGCACACACATGGGAGGTGAGGTTAACTCGTGTATTCATGTTGCAGAGAGAATACTCTCTTGCAACGTTGCAGGATTATTTAATATTGACATTGGCTCGGGGCAAATTGTCGTGAATCTACCAGGCCCCAACTTCAAATCGCAAATTACGAAAGTAAAACTCAGGCAAAATCAGAGTATACTGGAATTATTCAACAAGTTGAGCAGCATCTGTGGGTAGAGAAACAGTGGACGTACCAGACCAAACATACAGTTGCTGGCCTGAAAGGCTTGAGTCAGGTTTTTGCTGCACTGAGGCCGAGGCTGAGGCTCCGGGCCTGCTCCGACTGCACTGAGTTATGTGTCTGAGGAATCGTTCTTGTTCTGAATGCTGTTTGCTTACTTTAATTGTTTGAATGAATTGTTCTTTTTCTCTTCTCTCACAGTGGGTGTTTGTCGGTTTTTTTGTGGGTTCTTTTGGGTTTCTATGTTTTATGGCTGCCTGTAAGGGGACAAATCTCAAGGTTGTATAATGTATACATACTTTGGCAATAAATGTACCTGAACTTTTGAACTTAATCTTTAATTATCCTTAAAATTATCCACCCTTCACCCACTACAGCATTGCAATAAGCATTTAACACAATATATGGCTTCTCCTTCATGAACTCTATAACTTGTGTTCTCAGTTTTATTTCTTTACTTGTTTATTTATTATTATTATTATCAGTACTTGTTTCTTTTCTGTACTTTCGCAATCTGTCAGTCTTTGTGTGGAGTGTTTCATTGATTCTATTTTATTTCGTTGTTGTACTGTGAATGCCCATAAGAAAATGAATTTCAGGGTAGCATTTAGTGACATATGCACACTTTGATAATAAATTTACTTACTTTGAAATTTGAAATTGGTAGCAACACACACAAAGTGCTGGAAGAACTCAGCAAGTCAGTATCTATGGAGGACAGTGTTCAGTCAACATGTCCCAATGCAGATTGGGGGACCACAGTGTTGAGCATGTTCTCTCTGTCTGCCTCAAAGAGCAGGAATCTCCCGGTGGCCACCCACTTCAATTCAACTTCCCACTCCTGTTCTGACATGTCTGTCCATGGCCTCCTCTACTGGTCAGGTTGGGGAAGCAATTCCTCATATTCCTTCTGGGTAGCCTCCAATCTAATGGCATGAACTTTAATTTCTCCTTCTGGTAATTTCTCCCCCTACCCCCTTCCCTCTCTTTTCCCCCTCACTCCTTCTCCTCAGCTGCCCATCACCTCCCTCTGGTTCCCCTCCTTTTTCCATTTCTTCCATATTCCACTATCCTCTCCTATTAGATTTTTACCAGCTTCTCACTTTATCCCTTCTTCCCCGCCCACCCACCTTCCCCGTGACCTCATCTCTTCCCATCACTAGTACGCTTGTTCTCCTCCTCTCTCCCACTTTCTTATTCTGGCTTTGCACCTTTCAGTTCTTAATGAGAGTTCTTGGCCCCAAGACTGTTTACTCACCGTGATTCAATGTTGCCTGACGTGCTCTGTCCCTCCAACCCTGTATGTGTATTCTTTTCAAGAATTCATTTTTAATTAAATAAAATTCCATGGCTTCCTTTTGTGCCAAGATGAAGCCACCCTCAGGGTGGAGGAGGAGCATCTTATGTTCCATTTGGGTAGCCTCCAACCTGATGGCATGAATATCAATTTCTCCTCCTCTCTTCTTCTATTCCCCACTCTGGCCTCTTAACCTCTTCTGAACCTGCCTATCACCTCCCCCTGGGTCCCCTCCTTCTTCCCTGTCTCCTGTGGTCCGTTCTCCTCTCCTATCAGATTCCTTCCACTCCAGTCCTTTACCTTTCCCACCCATCTGGCTTCACCCCCAACACCTTCTATCCTTCTTCCCCCCCCCCCCAGCTTTTTATTCTAGAATCTTCCCCCCTTCCTTTCCAGTCCTGAAGAAGGGTCTGGGCCCAAAATGTTGACTATTTATTCATTTCCACAGATGTTGCCTGACCTGCTGAGTTTCTCCAGTATTTTGTATGTGTTACTTTGGATTTCCAGCACCTGCAGAATTTCTCCTGTTTATGAAACATTTAAATACAGTATGTTTCAATACAGTCAAATCATTTTCATAAGTCCAAATGTTCATGTGCTTGGGCAATTATTAAAACTTTGTGCCCTCTCAGTAGTCTGAGGAGACTGGCATTGAAGTAGATGGGTAAATTCCTGAGTATGACTCTGATACATTGTGTTTTCAAAGAAGTCTTAACATTGCCCATGCTTACGCTGGTAAATGCCAGCATCTCCATCTAAAATTCCAAATCAATTCTTTCTCTTACAGCATTCAAAATAAGAAGAATCAAAAGGGGAAATACATAACATTCAAGCCTTCAAAACTTTGAGCAAAAGCCAGATTCCTTCTTCTCCAACCCCATCAGGTTCCTTCTTCACCAGTCTGTCAGGTTCCCTCCTCGCCAGTCCTATCAGATTCTTTCTTCTCCAGCCTATCAGGTTCCTTCTTCTTCAGCCTATCAGGTTCCTTCTTCTCCAGCCTATCAGGTTCCTTCTTCTCCAACCCTATCAGGTTCCTTCCACTCCAGCCCTTTACCTTTCCCACCCACCTTGCTTCACCTATCACCTTCCAGCTAGCCTCCTTCCCCTCTCCCCACCTTCTTATTCTGGTGTCTTCCCCCTTCGTTTCCAGTCCTGAAGAAATTTCTCGGTCTGAAACGTCAACTGCTTATCCACTTCCATAGATCCTCTCTGACCTGCTGAGTTTCTCCAGCATTTTGTGAGTGTTGCCTTGGATTTCCAGCATCTGCAGACTGTTCTGTGTATAACTTTGCATTCCCTCTGATATGATAATCACAATTTTTACCTTCTAACTCAATTCCTCCTTCCCATTCATATTCTGAAATATAAAAGGAAGCACTTGGTGCAGTAGCTTTACCAATGGATTTAGCTAAAAATGCAAGAATGTTTCATCCTATTAGTTCCAGCCACATCCTAATTTGAATGTTAAACAAATGGCTTTTATGTGCCTCAGAAAAGACTACTTGAGGTCTTTGCTGGATATGGTCATCAGGCTCAAGCCTCTATAATGCTAAATGCATTCTCATTTAGTGCACAACAGAGTTAATTATCTTGCAGATCAAAGTCTCTCTAAAACTTATTCAGCGAATGCACTATCCCACTTACATTGTAGCACAATTTAGGATTTATTAGCACTGATTTGCTCTGTAATTGAAATGTGAATGTTATTTTCTTACAGTTTATGCACTCTTAGCTTCATTGGATGAGCAAATGTTCAGCATTAAACAGGGAACAGATTTTGTGACTTTTTTCAGAGATCCGTGCTGGGCTGTGCATCGAGCAAGCAACTCGGCCTCGTAAAAACAGTCAAATGCTACGGAAACGGCAAAAGTGCCCCCCCAGGGTGCCACGAGGTGCGAAAAGGAACAACAACAGCAGTACTGTGTAAAAGTCATACACGCATATACTGTATATATTAACTAGGGCACAAAAGAATATTCTGATTCGGATATGGGTGTCTATCATGGACTGAGAGTGGGAAGGGGGCAGGGAGAGGGGAATCATGGTTGTGGAAAGGGGAAGGGAGATGTGAGGGAGTGGGAAGCACCACTGGTTTATTGATCATTACACCATTCTGTAATGATCTGGGGGCTGGGTGTGTCTGCATCTACACCACCCCCGCACTCAGCACTCCTTCCCTGCCACCTGAACCACACCCCTCCCAGAGCACTGCACACTCACCATTCCCAACATCCTTACTCCCATCAGCTTTACAAACCTTCTCTCCTCTCCATGTTGACAAATACAGTACTGTGCAAAAGTCTTAGGCACCCTAGCTATGTATATGTGCCCAAGACTTTATGCACAGTACTGTAGCTCTCTGATACCCTGCCTCTAGGGACAAGGCACAGACATGTTTTGTTTTATATTTGGATAATTAAACATTAAAGGAATGCTAAGCACAATAATAATGGTATTGCTTCCTACGCTATATCGTCAGAATTACAAATTTAACTTTTTTATTTTTCCTTCACTGTTTTATCTAATCTTACATTCGACAGTGATATGCAATCCCAGAAAAGACCATAAAACCGAAGCTCTTTTTAAACTTCGCACTCTGTCACCAACGAACAACCTCTCACGCCAATTGCAGCCCGTCAAATGTGAGACTAGTCATGCAAAAGAGTACAATCACTTCAGCCCACCACCTTCGCCAGGCATCCATTTGCAATTATTCTCCTCTAATCCTATTTATCTCTCTGCCTTCCCCCATCAATTCCCTCATGGTCTAATATTGGGTGGCTGGGTGGAGATACATCTCTACCAACGGAGGTGTCAGACCCTGCTTCCCTCCGCTAGCCTACAGGTCGCCCTTGGGCAAGGTGTAGTACCTGCTTAGTAGCCCCCCCACCCCAAATCAGGGCCACATGACGCCATGGGAGAAGGTGGTGGATGGTCATATGAGCAGCTGGAGCACATCACAAGTCTTGTCTATGCAACCACTGACACCAGGCAGACAATCCCTGAAAGGTTTTGATAATGGCTCGGGTGACCTATCTTGTTAAGACACTTCACAGAAGAAGGCAATAGCAAACCGCTTCTGTAGATAAATTTGCAAAGAACAGTCTTGCTCATGGATAGACCATGATCGCTTACATCATACAACATGACATGTGGTCATGTAGTTAAACCACATTAGGTTTTCATCAGAAATCTCCACTATCTAGTCCACTTTTGCAATACTTGCCTGATTTCTGATGTGCATTCGGAGTATTGTTTCTGAATGACAATTACAAAATCTAGTTACCTTTCAGATGGAGTTGATGGAGCTACACCTTCAGTAAGTCACAAATGCTGGAATTAATAGACTCCTCAAAATTAATTGCAGTCAGTAAAGTGATTTGGTTCAAACTGAGGACCACAGTGGTTGGAGCATGGCAGACTATAATTAATTGCCTAATTCCTCTTTACAAAAAGCTCCCCAGAAATATAGTATTTGGGAATCACAGTTACTCTGACTGCAATGCTCCTGAAACTAATTATAAATTTATTTTTGCAAAATGGTGAAGTACATTGAGAGACAGGAATTGCACTTCATTGTTTGAAATGGAACTAAAATGAATTGGATACATATTCAACCCCAAATCAAAGTTCAAAGTACATCTACTATCAAAGTATGTATACAATGTACAGCCTTGAGTTTTGTCTCCCTGCTGCTTTGATACCCTGTCAGGCCTGTGCCCCAACAATTGCAATGTTTTATGCTGCACATCTGAGAAGGGACTTACTTAAAGTTAATTTATAGACTTTATACATTTAATATGAGTAACATATTTATTGCAGATGAGAAGCATAAGAAGACAAAATACACACTGTGGCCACTTTGTTAGATAAACCTGTACACCTGCTCATTAATGCAAATATCTAATCAACCAATCATGTGGCAGCAACTCTGCGCGTAACAGCATGCAGACATGGTCGAGAGGTTCAGTTGTTCAGACCAAACATCAGAATGAGGAAGAAATATAATCAAAGTGACTTTGACCATGGAATAATTGTTGGTGCCAGACAGGGTGGTTTGAGTATCTCAGAAACTGCTGGTCTCCTGGGATATTCATGCACAACAGTCTCTAGAGCTTACAGAGACAAACAAAAAACAGTGGTGTGCGGAAGAGCATCTCTGAGTGCAGGACGCGTCAAAACCTCAAAGTAGATGGGCTACAGCAGCAGAAGACCACGGACATACACTCAGTAGCCATTTTTACCAGGTGCCTAATAAAGAGGCTACCAAGTGTATGTGCAGTGCATTGATCTATTGTCACTCTGTGATGCTTCCTTCACCACTGACATTCATGAACTGGTTAGAGAGAACATTCCCTTTAATTCTTTGTTAGACCTTTGTTTATTTTTAAACCAACCACTGTGTCATTTTAGTTTACACCAACTGCCCAGCATAAAGAATTTTCATTTTGTTAATTCCTCTTATGAATTCTTTTATAGTGAATTTTCTAACCCTCCTCATTTTGAGAGCCAACAATCTCTTTTCAACCTTGCTGCAAATAGCTTGAACACAAGACAAGTCAATCTCTTTGTCATCAAGACACAATCCCCCACTATCCATGACGTAAATAATTATGTATGTTTTATTTGCCTGCAAAAAATAGATTGCAAAATGTAAGCATTTGGCCAACAATGTGTGAACCAATATTCCTCGCCACTTAACTGTGTTTAATACTGATGCAATAGTGCCATCATGTGGCTGCTCATGGGCATTTCTCTTGGTTGAAGTGCCCTGTTTTGTATCAGCTGCAGGAGGAAATTGGCATTCATTACGGGTCACACTTTCTTCTGAATAGCTGGCATAAAAGGGTCTATTTAATTTCCAAAAGAAACGCACATTGTTTCAAGCTTACAAAACCCTGCAGCTCAAAACTGGTCTTCAACTCTATTGAGAAAGGCCAGTGTGAACAACCTTGAAACTGCAGAATTATTTGGTGGCATTCTGCAACCTTATGCCAGACAAGGGTTAATACAATGATTGGGAGGAATTCCAAACATGACAATTGAAAAAAAGAGCAATAGAATTCAGCAACGAAGTCAGAATTGAAATTATCAGAAGCAGAACGTATACTTTAATTCAGCTTCACTAGAAAAATCTACATATATCTATGATACCCAGTTTCATTGTCTCCACAAGTTGCAACCAGATCTTGGTGGTGATGTTTTGTGTAACCAAGCTCGGAATTGTGTTTTATTAGATGACAATGTAAAGGTATCGTAAATTAAGATGCCATTGTTTGTTACATCACCACTCAGAGGATTACAATCCATGTGTACACTGCTGAAGCAGAGTCAGAGATAGATATATTATTATTGTACCGTGGAGCACATTCTAACTGTGTGCATAGCTGTCTGGTGGCGGGGCGCTCCTGCACAGGATCGGAAGAAGCTGCAGAAAGAAAGTTGTAAGTTCATCCAGCTCCATCATGGACACTAGCCTCTGTAGCATCCAAGACACCTTGAAGGATCAATGTCTCAAAAAGGTAGCATCATCATTAACAGCCACCCCCACCCAGGTCATGCCCTCTTCTCAATGCCAGAATCAGGGAGGAGGTGCAGAAGCCTGAAGGCACACACTCAATGATTCAGGGACAGATACTTCCCCTCTGCCAACAGATTTCTGAATGGACACTGAACCCATGAACACTACCTCACTTCTCTCTTTTTGCACTACTCATTTATTTAATTTAGCTATTATATGGCCCTTGTGGCTAAAGGGATCAGGGGGTATGGAGAGAAGGCAGGTACAGGGTTCTGAGTTGGATATCAGCCATCATCATACTGAATGGCGGTGCAGGCTCGAAGGGCCGAATGGCCTACTCCTGCACCTATTTTCTATGTTTCTATGTTTCTATACATATAGATATAGACACACACATAGACACTAGCTGTAATATTCACAGTTCTTATTATAATGTATTACAGTACACTGCTGCTGCAAAACAACAAATTTCATGACATATGCTGGTAATATTAAACCTGATTTGTAACTCTGATTCTGACTGACATCTGTCAAAAGACAAATAAGGAAGTAGTGTTCAAGAATTCATGAAGTGGCATTTCACCAAACAGAAAACACTAGAATAAAGAATGAACACCAAGTGAACCATTTCTTGTCAAGATCCAGACGCATGACTATTGATATTTGCAGAAGGCTGGAGATTGCAGCTGGAGTTGGATGGCTGGAGAATAGAGTGCGGGTCAGGGGTTAGAGGTCAGTATGGGGGTGGGTTATACGCTCGTTTTGGGACTGGATTCAGGAAGCTGGAGATTGTGGCTTGGCGTTGAGAGGCTGGAAGTGAGAGTGTGGGTCAGGAATTGGAGATCAGGGCAGGGATTGAAGGCTGACATAATGATGCTTTCAAGTTATAAGATTTGCATTTTAACTAGTCACCTTATTGATTTTATTCATGGGATGAATTCAGCACTTTAACATTTAAATCACAGTATAAACCTGATTGCTTGCAACGGGAACAGAGATCATTTTACCTATAGGCTCCATGTAAGAACAACCCAACGATCCCCATTATCACACACTTTCTTCATAGCCCTCCAATTTTTGCTTACCTTTCAGAAGCACGTCCACAACCATTTCAAGGCTGAATTTAAATCCACCTTCCCTTAACGTGACAGTGAATTGCAGATGCTAAGTACTCATTGTGTAACTTCTGCTCCTCGTGTCCCTTAAACGCTTTCTCAAAGACCTTCACACAAGGCTCCTGATTCTTCGTTCTTCCATCAATGGGAACAGCCTCTCCCTCCATCTTCTCTCTACTGTTTTCATTCTAAGTACAGTACTGTGCAAAAGTCTTAGGCACATATATATAGCTAGGGTGCCTGAGACTTTTGCACAGTACTGAATTAATTCTATGTGTTACACTGTATTCCTACCACAACAAAAAAAACAAATTTCATGACATATGTGAGTGATGATAATCCGGATTCTGATATGAAACTCCATTTTGGACTGAGAGTGGGAAGGGGGCAGGGTGAGGGGAATCATGGTTGGGAATAGGGGAAGGGAGAAGGGAGGGAGTGAGAAGCACCAGAGAGAGCCCCCCCCCCCACCCCGGCACTCCTTCTCAGTCATCTGTCCCACACCCCTCCCATAGTATTCCCCCTCACCATTCCCAACAGATTTAGCTTCTGCCAGATTTACAAACTTGCTCTCCACTCCACATTGACAAATACAGGACTGTGAAAAATTCTTAGACACCCTAGCTATATATATGTGCCTAAGATTTTTGCACAGTACTGTATCTTCACCATATCCTTCCCCAACCTTCTCATTACCAGGAGAAACACTCCAGCCTCCCCATTTTATCCATATAGCTGAGGTCCTTCATCCTCAAATTCATCTGAATAAATCTCTACTTGCCTGAGGTGTGGTGCCCAGAATAGGACAAAAAGGGTAAAACAGCGGTACAGCTGGAAAAGCCACTGCCCCACAGTGCCAGGGACCCTGGTCCAATCGTGACTAGGTGAAGTTTGCACATTCTCCCTGTGACCAACATGAGCTTCCTTTGCATGCTCTGGTTTCCTCTCTCATTCCAACGTTGTATGGTTGATCGGTTCATTGGTCACATGGGTGTAATTGGGCAGTGTGGGTTCATTGGGCCAGAAGGGCCTGTTACTGTACTATATCTCTAAATAAAGCAGAATGAACAAAGTAATGGTCATGGTCAATTGCCCCAAGTGCGGTGAGTGGAATATAGTGCTTATGGATGGTGAGGGTCAGCACTGACTCACTGCACTGAACGATCTGTTTCTACGCTATATAGATTCTCTGGGAGGGAGGAGAAGATGGCAGCGTGACACAGCGCGTGCAGCCATTCCCAATGATATTGATTATGTGTTAACTAGGGGGCCGTGCACAATCCTGATTTGATGGAGACAGCCATGAGAAGCATAGAGGAACATCTGGAGAAGCTTCTGAAATGCCCGCTTCGCTGCCGCTGCTACTGTGCGACTGAGAATCTCCGGAGGGGAAGGCCCCAAATCCTCAGCTTTGCCTATTGCCTGTTGCCGGGGCCGGGGTCAAAGCGCTTGGCAAAGATGGTGCTCGGTGCTCGGTGTCGGAGAGCTGGTTGGAGGCTCGGAGTTCTCGGACGGACTCGGAGTCGGACTCTGGTCAGATGCTTCCAGGATGTTGCATCGGCAAGTTGGCGGCACTGGAGATTCACCGTCTGCGTGAGATGATGGGACTTCCGAGAGACTTTGAGACTTTTACCGTGCACATGGTCTGTTCTTTATCAATTACGGTATTGCTTTGCACTGTTGTAACAATATGTTATTATTATGTGGTTTTTGTCAGTTTTTCAGTCGGTTTGTCATGTGTTTTCGTGATATCATTCTGGAAAAATATTGTATCATTTCTTCATGCATGCATTACTGAATGACAATAAAAGAGGACTGCGTGTCCTCATAATCTAATAATCTAACCTAATCTATATCTGTATGGCTTCTGGTCAATGACTCTATGACAATTCACCAGCAATGGTCAAACAAATGTTTTGTAAAGGTTTACAATTATATTTTTGCTCTTTAATTTTATGCCACCAAGTCAAAGGAAATCAGACTAGGCTGCCCAGTCATGGTATTTTATCCTGTTCCCCAGGATTGCCTTTGTTGGTTTGGGAAAGATTGGGCCAAAATCTAAGTCTATAATTCAGCATTAGCAGGAAGCATGAGATCTTCATTTATCATTTATTGTGCTTGGTGCTATACATTGAAAGATTTATCTGTTTCATCTTCTATGATACATCTTTTTTAATGAAAACAGACATAGCCATCTGACGACAGTGCCTATCAATACATGAACACCCAGAAAAGTGCAAAAAAAGCAGCACTTTAGAAAGAGGGTCATTGGAATGCCCCAGTTCATAGCCTACATTTACAGAACCCAAGCTTAGAGTTTGGGCTGCACCAATGATTATTGTTAACTTTGAATTGACTCAGTTAAATCATGATGAAATACATAGCCAAGGCTATCAGGGCAGTGTTGGGGATGGGACCTCAAGTTCCACTAACCTAAAGACAGCGTTTCCTCTCATATTTTTTACAGCTGCACAGACCATTGCCAGCCTGAAAACATCATGGTACTTTAAATGCTTTATCACTACAAATGTTTTGACTAGATGGCATCTGTGTTTAGCGGGCCAGCAGTTTATTAACAAAGAGATATTCTGTGTTTATTGTTACAATTTTTAACAATGTTGCAACTTGAAACACTGATAATGTAAATATATTGAAGCTCAAAAGTGTTTCAAGGTAATGGTTGTGGTACATTTATTTTTTAGAAAATTTATGAATTATATTCCTTTATAGATATATATTTATGAAAAATTATGGATTATATTTCCATCTTTAATATCTTTATCTTTTCCTTTCAGGGTTCTTTTGAAGACCCTGATCTGGAGTTACACGCAGAGTTCAGTTCTTTGCAGGAATGGGACCCGTTCTCAGGGTTTCAGGACTGGCCATTGTTGTTTGACGTACCGTGTTCAGCCTGAGAGTCCAGCTCGAATTCGAAAGCCTAAGATCTCGGGGCTCTGGAGATGGGCGGATTGAGGATCTGTGTCACGGCAGGAGACTTGTGTGTCGTCGGGGAGGCCAGAAAATCTGCTGTGGGCCCAAAGACCTGAGATCTTTGCGATCTTCAGGCACAGAGCTCGTAAAAAGCGACAAAACGGACTTTTTAACATTGTAAGCCAGCGGGTCGTTGTTATGTCTCCCGCTAGCTGTGAAAATGGGGGACACCTCCCTCTCCCTTATGAGGGAGAGAAAAAACCTGTGGTTTGTCAAATGGCAGATGAAATGCTATAGTCTTTGGGGTAGATGCAAGGTCTGCGTCTTTGCTATCGCCTAACTCACGCTTGTGCTCGGTAGCAGATGCCCTTTTTTTGCCGGTGGGGGCAGGGAGGATTGTTGCTCGTTGCCGCTTCTGCACAGGAGGGGGGAGCTGGGGGGGACTTTGGGGTTCTCACATTTAACTGTTGTCCATTCTTTGGGAAACCTCTCTGTTTTCATGGATGGTTGAGAAGAAAAAGCATTTCAGGATGTATACAGTATTGTATATATTTCTCTGGCATTAAATTGTACCTTTGAACCTTTACATAATTAATTACAGGGCCAATCACGATTAAATCAACATAGATTTCAAAATTATATTAGCATAATTTCAAAATTATATTGACGCGATTTAAAAGAAAACTCCAGCTGAGCAGCAACAAAGACTATGTGCGCAGGAGTATTTCAGTTACTACGCCGCCGTGTAACCATACAGCTTAGTGCAAACAGTGCCTGAGGACTGCTTAGAAGGGCTACAGAATTAACATCCTCAGCTCATTGGTTAGTGTGGAGGGAAGACATGGGTGAACTGATGGTCAAGTTGAACATGAGTTGGTCTAATACCTCAGGACTGCAGCAAAGAAGGCCTCACTGCAAACATTAATTAAGATGGATACCGAGTTATCAATAGATGTTGAAAGTGGTCCACTTGATGGATAAAAGACAGGTCTCTCCCAACAAGTGTAGCGACCGGGGATTGGCTAGGGGAAGTACTGAGGATCCGCATGCTACTGAGTAGGTGCTGGGTGTAGCTTAGCGGTATGGTGTATCGTGTTGAATCAAAATCACAGCAGCAGAACCATGACCACTGTTTTTTTGTTCACAGAACATATTATCACCACGTCAAAAGTAACTAGTTAGAAGGGACCAATTCTGCATTATGCCTAATTTGTTTTTTGTTGATGTATCCAAAATATTCATCTTCTCCCATTCCTTTCCAAATCTATCAGGGTGAAAAATAACATCCAGCTCAGTTTTCTACTAGAAATTCATGTCGTTTAGGAGAACTTTGCACAATATCTGATTATTTATTTATTTATCAATACAGCATGCAATAAACATTTCTGGCCCTTTGATTATCACTGTCCCAGCAAAACCCAACAAGTTCGATTTAACCCAAGCCTATTCATGGGACAATTTACAATGATGAAGAAAGCAGCAATTTGATCTGGATTAAAAGGAAAGACAACAACTAGGCTGCAAGATGAAGACGGGAGGGTATGGAACTGAGGGGGGTGTATCTGGGACGCCAGGTAGCACCGTTGAGCCCTCTGGAGACGTCGTGGGCTTATCAATGAAACATCAAAGAAGGAGGGTGCCCACCTGACGTACCTACCCTCCCTCCCCGTCACCACTCCAAGCCCACTGCCAACATCGAGAGTGCCAATTTACCATAGGGATTAAAACATCAAGTCCTAGTAGCTCCACTTGGAATGTCTTTGGGCTGTGAGGGAAAGCTGGAGCACATTGGCGTATTCAGGAATACTTCACTCAACAAGATAATTCGTCTTTGACCACTGCCACCAAATTTAACAGTTTTTTACATAATTCTCTGCAGCATTCACATATAGCATAGATATTAATCTTTCTATTAATCCACAGGAAAATATCCGTGAGCCAGAAATTGCCTTGTGCGAAAGTTTTTCTAATCATTATAAATTTTGTTCAAAATTCAAAGTAAATTTATCATCAAAGTACATATATGTCACCAGATTCATTTTCTTACCCCCTGAATGAATCCAATGGAAACAAAGAAAGACCACATCGGCAGGCGGACAGCCAGTGTGCAAAAGACAATAAAGAGAAAATACAAAACGAAAGAAAACTAAATAAATAATAATAATAATCCCAAGAAGTTCTTGGGATAAAAGCTGTGACTATCCCAAGCTGTCCTTGGGCTAAAAGTTGAAAAAAAAATTAAAATACAACATTAAAAATAGTAATAAATAAATAAGCGATAAACATGGAGAAGGTAAGCTGAAGAGCCCTTGAAAGTGAGCCCACAGGTTGCGGAGAAGTTCAGTGCTGGGGCGAGCAAAATTGAATGAAGTTATCCCCTCTAGTTCAGGAAACTGATGGTTGAGGGGTAATAACTGTTCCTGAACCTGGTGGTGTGGATCCTGAGTCTCGCGTACCTTCTTCCTGATGGCAGCAGTGAGAAGAGAGCATGACCCTGTTATTCTGTTGACGTTCGTTACTCATTCTTTGAAGAATTTAATGAATGTGCCAATGTATTATTGTAGGGACCTTGCTGCAGCACGTCCTCTCCAGCGAGTGGTCCTCACTAAGGTCATGGTCACTGCTTTGTACACGATGCTCTGATAGTCTCTGCAGTAATGAATGCTCATATATATCTCTGAAACTTCCCAGGCACAATTTCCTGTTGTTTCCCCTCTAATATGCCCAGCATTAGATTGATACTGCTGCATCGTGCTTAAGCCTGCTGTTGTCAGTAATTATAATTTATGTGCGGCTCACCAAACAAAATCTGTCTGTTCCCTCAGCTGCCATGTCCTAGTTAAAACAGGAGTGATTGCTACATTGTGGGAACCCAGCAACACTGACTGCTGGAATTTGGAACTCATCGCCTCAACTGCTGTTAACATGCAAAATAAGCAAAGCAAGTGAGCATTTTTTTATTATCAATGTATATACTGCATATTTCATCCTGTACAATCCTGAGATTCATTTTCTTGTGGGCATACTCAGCAAATCTATAGAATAGTAATTATAACAGGATCAGTGACAGATCAACCAGAGTGCAGAAGGTAACGAACTGTGCAAATGCAAATATAAATAAATAGCAATAAATAATGAGAACATGAGATAACAAGATGAAGAATCCATAAAGTGAGATCATTGGTTGTGGATACATTTTAATGGATGACAAGTGAGTGTAGTTATCCTCTTTTGTTCAAGAACCTGATGGTTGAGGGCTGGTAACTGCTCTTGAAGCTGGTGGTGCGAGTCCTGAGGCTCTTGTACCGTCTACCTGATGGCAGCAGTGAGAAAAGTGCATGGCCTGGGTGGTGGTGATCTCTGATGATGGACGCTGCTTTCGTACAACAGCATTTCATGTAGATGTGCTCAATGGTTGGGAAGGCTTTACCCTTGACGTATTAGGCTGATTCCACTACCTTTTGTAGACTTCGGCTTGTGCGTTTTTTTGTGGTACTCATTTCTGAATAGTTTTGAGGAGTTAAGATGTAGTTAGTGTCCGACACTTTAACAAGGAATCAAATATGCATACTTCATAATCTGCAATCAATGCAAACACTCTCATTACTTCCTAGACTGTATTACACCATTTGGTAGTAGGAGAAACCCATTTAAGATATTCATATAAAGAGCCTGGAGGCATGAAGGGAGAATGTGTCCTTGTAACTCAGAAACTTATACTTCATACTTTATTGTCGCCAAACAATTGATACTAGAATGTACAATCATCACAGCGATATTTGATTCTGCGCTTCCCGCTCCCTGGATGACAAATATTAAATATTAAAAATATTAAAATAGTAAAAATTAGTAAACATTAAAAATTTAAATTATAAATCATAAATAGAAAATAGAAAAATGGAAAGTATGGTAGTGCAAAAAAACTGAGAGGCAGGTCCGGATATTTGGAGGATACGGCCCCAATCCGGGTCAGGATCCATTCAGCAGTCTTATCACTTGAGCATAAGACCATGAGATCTAAGAGCAGAATTAGGCCATTTGGCCCATCAAGTATGCTCTGTCATTTCATCATGGCTGATCCATTTTCCCTCTCAGTCCCAATCTTCTGCCTTCTCCCCGTATCTCTTCATAGCCTGATTAATCAAGAATCTATCAACCTCTGCCTTAAATATACCAATGACTTGGCCTCCTCAGCCACCTGTGGCAATTGATTTCACAGATTCACTGCTCTCTTGCTAAAGAAATTCCTCCTCATCTCCATTGTAAAGGGGGGGTTATATGGGAGGCAGTGTTTGAGGGTCAGCACAACATTGTGGGCCAAAGGGCCTGTACTGTGCTATACTATTCTATGTTCTATGTTCTATGTAAAGGACGTCCCTCTATTCTGAGGCTGTGCCCTCTGATCCTAGACTCCCCCACCATAAGAAACATTCTCTCCACACCCACTCTATCAAGGCCCTTCAATATTCGATAGATTTCAATGAGGTCACCCCTCATTCTTTTGAATTCCAATGAGTAGAGGCCCAGAGCCATCAAACGCATGTTGAATTTCATCTGAGTTATTGAAGTCTAGGATTAAACTGTAATCAGAAAGAATGTTAGCAGTATCTATATATATATAGAGGAGGTATATATACTTCCTATAAAGTGACAGTCTACTAGTTGAACAGGTGGAGCAAACATCCCTACACACATTTGGTACCCTATATCTTGATTAATTAATCAGTCCTGTTATCTGGGTGACTTTAAAAGCAAGTGGTTTCAATAAATGGAATTATATTTATGTAATGACTTTTACATAATCAATGTACTCTAGGAAGCTGAGCCAACAGTAAAAATTGTGAGGAGTTCCAATTGGTTATTCTTTTGTCTTCTGGGAAGAATTTGTACAAATGGCAGGACTCATGGTCCTGTAGCAGGTACCTAGACCCTGAAATGGAGTCTTTTCTCTTGTTTTGAAGGGTTTCGGCCCAAAACGTCGACAGTACTCTTTTTCATAGATGCTGTCTGGCCTGCTGAGTTCCCCCAGCACTTTGTGTGTGTTGCTTGGATTTCCAGTATTTGCAGATTTTCTCTTGTGTGTGTTTCTTTTCTCTTGCTGATGGAGACCAGCAGCCAGCAAGGACCGATTGCCTCTAAAGATGATGTGGGAAAGAAATGGTAACAAGTTCTTGTGCTAATTAGAGAAAAAGAAGATAAAAACAGGGAAGTGAGGTATCAGTTGAGATATATCCTACTGCATCAGATATATACGGCATAGACCTACTGGACTGTATTCTGAATATATAGGAAGAGGTATTTCCATAAGATCATAAATAAGATATAGGAGAAGAATTAGGCCATTTGGCCCATTCAGTCTGCTCCACCATTTATCATGTCTGATCCATTTTCCCTCTCTGACTCAATCTCCTGCCTTCTACCTGTACCGCTTCATGTACTGACTAATCAAAAACCTGCCGAACTCTGCCTTAAATTTAAATGTCTTGTGAGTAATATTTTCAGAGGCTTGGTTTTATTATGAACATTATGAGATGTTCTTCAGCCAGACTTCCTGTCCGTCCCCATTTCTGAAACTGTACTATCAGAGTTTACTAACAACTGGAGATTTGCCTCATGTTGCCTTTGAGAAGCCAATCATCCATCCAGGTCATGAAATTTTATCTACTTCCTCGTAGGAATGAATGACAAGATCCTGTGGTGTTAAACAGTGATAGGCCTTCCAGTAGTCTTCAGGATCATAAGCCAAATCCAGAGTCATTAGTGCTACCTGCATAAATGCCACCTCCAGAGAAGTATCCCACTCCTTCAATATGCTGCTACTAGCTATTATCAAAGGAAATTGTTAGAAAGCATTCTCTATCAGGGTTAAAAAAATGTTATGAGTCATTTTTGGCGCAAAATATGAGTAATTTTCAATCCATTATGTCGATACCAGTGTACAGTATATAGTCTCATTCCTCTCTCTCCATTTTTATCTAACCCAGGTCAACAGCATTGCCCTTGTGAGATTTCCCCTTGGTCCTCCCTTCCCCTCCCCTCCACTACCCTCTACAGTACTGCTCTGTATCATATTCCAGCAATATGTAAGGCAAAGAATATTTTTCTGAATTCTTTCTTGTAATTATTAGTGGCTCTTAAGATTATGTGTCCTCAGAAAGTAGAAATACAGCACTGTGCAAAAGTCTCAGGCACATATACATATTTAGCTAGGACACCTAAGACTTTTGCACAGTACTGTAGTCATTTTATGTATTGCACTGTACTCTGCTGCAAAGAAAAACAAATTTCATGACATATGTGAGTGATGATAAACCTGATTCTGATATAGGTCTCTTTTGTAGACTGAAAGTAGGAAGGAAGCTGGGAGAAGGGAATCATGGTTGGGAAAAGGGGAAGGGAGAGAGGAGGGATCGGGAAGCTCCAGTGAGACATTCTGCAATGATCAATAAACCAATTGTTTGGAATCAAATGACCTTCCCCGATGTCTCAGGGCTGGGTGTGTCCTTTGTTCCCATTAGATTTACAAACTCATAATCTGCTCCATGTTGACAAATACGGTATTGTGCAAAATTCTTAGGCACCTTAGGTATATATGTGCCTAAGAGTCTTGCAAAGTACTGCATGTCTTCACCATATCAATCTTATCAGGCCCATTCCTGATCTATCAGCAGCTGTATCAAATCTTCTTTTCAGTCATCTATTTTCTAAAGAAATAATTGCATCAGCCTCTTCAATCTTTCTTGTTAGGTACTACATCTTCAGTTCCTACTATTCTTGAAAATCCTTTCCAGTGTTTAACAGAAGTTAGACCACACAATAGTATTGGGATGAGCCCAAAACTAAAGGTGTTGTCCTGGTTTTAGTCGTGGAACTGTTGAGAAACAAAGAACCTGTTGATGCTGTTAATCTGAAAGAAAAGAAATTAAAATGCAGGAAACACTCAACAAATTGGGCAGTGTTATGTAGAGAGAAATCACATCAACATTTCTGACTGACAATCTGTCTTCAGAACTGACCAACTGATATGCAGGTACTGCCTGGCCTGATCAGTACTTCCAACATCCTTTTGGGACACTATTTTCACTGATAAAATATTTCACAAGATATTTTACTAAGGCACATAAAAGCAGCGAGGACTATGCAGCACTATCAACTCCCAAATGGTTCCTGCTTTGGGGAATACCGTTAATTAGAAACTCTCTGAGACCAGTTTATTCTCAGAGCAATTGCGTTAGAGCAAGGGTTCCAAACTTTTTTATGCCATGGATCCCTATTATTAAATGAGGGGTTCCGTGGACCCCAGGTTGGCAACACCTGCTTTAGAGTGAATGAAAATAACAGGCTTTTTTGACAGAGGAACATCTTTTTACTGATAAATACTTTGGCCCATAGACATAATTTATAATAAAGTGAGGGAGTTTCCTCCCAGAGGACCACAGCCTTGTCGTGGTTTGGAGGCTTGTGTACCTCAATGACCTGGAGGGGTATATTGGCTGGAGTCAGCACCTTGTGCTTTGGCTCTTGGTAGGGTCACCCATACTAAACAGAACAAGGGGAAGAGGCCAGACTAAAAGTGATCTACCTTTCCTCCAGGTTCTGGGGTCCAGCTCAGGGCTAACAACCTTCACTGTTAAAACTAAGCTGTTACAGAAACAGCAAAGAAGAATCCTTCTTTGGTCAAGTGGCCAAGGACAGAGATGGGGGACTTTCATTGATGTCTTAAATGCCAGTGGCAAAACAGACAGTCAGTAAGTAAGAGTTTCTTGGGGGTGCATGATGGCATAGTGTTTAGCACAACACTTTACAGTACCAACAACGCAGATGCAGTTTCTCTTGCTGTCTGTAAGGAGTTTATATGTTCTCCCTGTGACCACGAGGGTTTCCTCTAGGCTTTCTGGTTTCCTCACAGAGTCCAAAGATATACCGGTTGGTAGGTTAATTGGTCATTGTAAATTGATTAGGCTAGTACTAAATTGAGGGATCACTGGGTGATGTGTCTTGAAGGGCCAGAAGGGCCTTCTCTGTGCTGTATCATCGAAAAAATAACAAATAAGAAGTTTCTATTGTTGTAGAGTAGTTAGTTTGTCTCAATTATCTCACCAATTGCACCAAAAAGCAGCTAGATCTGTAGCTAACATCAATGGATTGATAAAGCATCCTTACAATATTCATTTGACTAGATGTATCTCCCCCAACATAGGTGGCATTAACAAAGTTAAAATGTGAAGGAAATTATACAGCATAGCTTAACATCATACTGCTAGAATACATTAACATCCTCTCACTCTCACTCAGTCACACTAACATTTATAGTGAAGACTAATATAATGATAGAGACTTACAGCTCAGAAATGGCCCCTCAGCCTATTGAGTCTGCACTAACCTTCAAACACCGATTTAAAATAATCCTACACTAAACTTAATTTATTCTCTCCACATTTCCATCAGATCCTCTCCACCACCTCCCAAATTCCAGCACACACCTACACAAGGAGAACTTACAGCACAAATTAACCACCCAGATCTGCGTCACAGCCTGGTATAGAATACCAATGCCTCTGAATGGGGGAAGAGTCTACAAATATAGTGGACTTGGTCCAGTACACATCACGGGTAAAACCCTCCCAACCATTGAGCACACCTTCATGAAATGCTGTCATAGGAAAGTGGCACCCGATATCAGAGATCCCCACCACCCATGCCAAGCTCTCTTCTTGCTGCTGCCATCGGGTAGAAGGTACAAGAGCTTCAGGACTCACATCACCAGGTTCAGGAATGGCTGAGCGATCAGCCAGGGCTTCTGGTCGGACTGGTAGATGACTGTTCTTGAGGTTGCAAAGCCATGTATGCACTTACTCTTGAACAAAATGGGATAACTACACTCGCCCCATTACTGAAATGTTCCTACAACCAATGATCTCACTCTAAGGACGAAGCAGATGCAGTAGATGCGGTGTACTTGGATTTTCAGAAAGCCTTTGACAAGGTGCTGCACATGAGGCTGCTTAGCAAGATAAGAGCCCATGGAATTACAGGGAAGTTACTAGCTTGGGTGGAGCATTGGCTGATCGGCAGAAAACAGAGAGTAGGAGTAAAGGGATCCTATTCCAGTTGGCCATCAGTTACCAGTGGAGTTCCATAGGGGTCGGTGTTGGGACTGCTGCTTTTTATGATATATGTCAATGATTTGGACTATGGGATTAATGGATTTGTGGCTAAATTTGCTGATGATACAAAGATAGGTGGAGGAGCGGGTAGTGTTGAGGAAACACAGAGCCTACAGAGAGACCTAGATAGTTTAGAGGAAAGGGCAAAGTAGTGGCAAACGAAATACAATGTTGGAAAGTGTATGGTCATGCACTTTGGTAGAGGAAATAAATGGGCAGACTATTATATAGATGGGGAGAGAATTCAAAATGCAAAGATGCAAAGGGACTTGAGAGTCCTTGTGCAGGATACCCTAAAGTTTAACCTCCAGGCTGAGTCGGTGGTGAAGAAGGCGAATGCAATGTTGGCATTCATTTCTAAAGGTATAAGAGCAGTTGAGGCTCTACAAGGCACTCGTGAGACCACACTTGGAGTATTGTGTGCAGTTCTGGGCTCCTTATTTTAGAAAGGATATACTGACATTGGAGAGGGTTCAGAGAAGGTTCACGAGAGTGATTCCAGGAATGAAAGGGTTACCATATGAGGAACGTCTGGCAGCTCTTGGGCTGTATTCCCTGGAGTTCAGGAGAATGAGGGGAAATCTCATAGAAACATTCCAGATGTTAACAGGCCTGATCAGATTAGATATGGCAAAGTTATTTCCCATGGTAGGGGAATCTAGGATAAGAGGGCATGACTTCAGGATTGAAGGACGGCCATTTAGAACAGAGATACAGAGAAATTACATAAAAGTTGCTGGTGAACGCAGCAGGCCAGGCAGCATCTCTAGGAAGAGGTGCAGTCGACGTTTCAGGCCGAGACCCTTCGTCGGCCTGAAACGTCGACTGCACCTCTTCCTAGAGATGCTGCCTGGCCTGCTGCGTTCACCAGCAACTTTTATGTGTGTTGCTTGAATTTCCAGCATCTGCAGAATTCCTGTTGTATACAGAGAAATTACTTTAGTCAGAGGGTGGTAAATCTGTGGAATTTGTTGCCACGAGTGGCTGTGGAGGCCAAGTCATTGGGTGTATTTTAGGCAAAAATAGATAGGTTCTTCATTAGCCAGGGTATCAAAGGATATGGGGAGAAGGTAGGAGAGTGGGGATGAATGGAAGAATTGAATCAGCCCATGATTGAATGGCAGAGCAGACTCAATGGGCCAAATGGCCTACTTCTGCTTCTATATCTTATGGTCTTAAGGTCTTAATGGCATTGTACCTGGATCTCTGGAATTGTGAGGCAGTTGCTCCACCAGCTACGCGACTATATGATGTTCCATTATTTTAATGTTTTATGGGAAACTTCCCATTTACCTTATCTGTCACCGCTACTAAGCTTATGCCAGCTCTCATTGAAAAACAGTGACTTGATTCTTTTGCACAACCTCAAAGTACTTTCTCCTCTAAGAGGTTCACAACCTTGTCATAGGGTTTGGAGGCCTGCGTGCCTTAATGACCCAGAGAGCTATGTTGGCTGGAGCTACGTGCTTTGGCTCTTGACAGAGTCCACCCATGCCAAACTGATCAAAGGGTAGAGGCCAGACCAAGAGTGTTCCAGCAGTTCTCTAGATTCAGGGGTTCAGCTCAGGGCTAACAACCCTGATTGTTTTTTTTTAAAATTGATACGGAAACAGCAATAAAGAATCCTTCTCTATTGTGTGTGACTGATGACCTTGAACCACACCTGGGGCACAATAGAGAAGATAGCTAAGGACATACAGAGATGGAGGATCTTCATTTCTACCCTAAACGCCACTGGCGTAACGAGCAGTAAATATGTTCTCAGTGCCCCTGTAGTCAGAACAGTTCTAAATATACCTGTGATAGTTCACCATTGTTCAGTAATAAGCCTCCATAAAGTTTAAACAGATTCTTTCTAAATGCCTTACTTAGAAAGAATCTGTTTAATGACATTAATAAATCTATCCAATGTAATATGTTAGCCTGTCTTTTTTTTCTATAGTTCTGTTTTTTTAGTTTTATTTAGTTTAGGTTAACTGTTTAGTTTAATTAATATGTCTTTTTTTTTCCTTTCTAATTTGGGTTTTTCTTTAGATTTTTTTCTCATTTGTCCCTCTACCATGTTTAATTATATTTAGAGTTTGGGAAACTTTATACATCTGTATTACTACCAATGCTATATTTGCAATGTCAATTATTAATAATGTAATCCCAATCTCTGTTCATTAATATTGTTGTTATGCTTATAATTTTGAAAATTAATAAAAAGAATGGAAAAGGAAGAAAGAATCTGTTTATTCCTGAGATATTAAGATGGTTGTGGCAATGGTAATTAAAGTTGTTGCCTTGTTAATGCAAATCTACCGAAAATATTCGTACTGCAATTAAAGTATGACAACATGAATAGGCAAACTTTTCTGCTTGAAAAGTTGCTAACTCGATTGTAACTCTCTGGCGAATATTCCTGTTTGTATTAGATGAGCACATCATCCATCAGCATGAATTATTCATGTCCCTAGCAGACTATAGAGCTAATTTAGTAGTAACACTTGATTAATGCACTTTCCTCTTCTTTGCAAACCATGAGCTTATAAAGGAAGGGATCAATATTACCCCGGTTGTTGTATTAACCCTTTGAGAATTGTCATTTCAATATTCACAAATGCAATTGCAGATATTTTTGAAATGAAAACAGAACATGCTGGAGGTATTCAACACCTCAAGATGATGATCCACTTTAAATTATTGACTTGCTATTTCTGCTTTGGGTCTCCCAGTATTGTACAAACCCCAAACTTACTGAAGGACACAACCCATAACCAACCGAACCCGTGCCCAAATTACCTGACCCTGGGCCATTACATCTTGATTATTTGAACCCTACGACCTCAATCATGTGATCTCATCACCTGTATCAACTAATTGTTTCCCTCTCTCCTCCTGTCAGCTGATCATATGCTCCAGATTACACACACCATCTCATTGGTCACCAACCACATGTTCCCTCCTCTTTGCCGACCACCATCCCACCATTTCCTCTACCATCATCCTTTCATATACACAATCGTTTCACCTACTCTCCCTGGCCTCGGAATGGCGGCATGCAGAGATGCAGCGGCTTCCCTGGCTAAAAGACAACGTGTCCAACTTGGTGTTTCAACTCGATGGGATGACTCTGTTCCACATAGACAGAAACTTCCTATCAGGGAAATCCAAAGTTCACAATACTGTGCAAATATCTTAGGCATATATATACCTGAACCTTTTGCACAGTGTTATATTTGTCAATGTGGCATGGAGACATGGAAAGCAAGTTTGTAAATTTGATGGAGGCCAAGAAAGTTGGGAACGGCGAAAGTTGAACACCATGGGATGGGTGTGGGCAGAAAGTAGAGAAGCAGTCCAGGGGTGGGGGGAGGGGTGTGGCAGGGTTGCAGATACACCCAGCCCTGAGAAGTCATCTGATTCCAAACAATTGGTTCATTCATCATTACAGAATGTCTCTCTGGTCCTTCCTGCTCCCTCCCCTCTCCCTTCCCCTTTTCCCAAGCATGACTCTCCTCTCCCACCCCCTCCCACTCTCAGCTCACAATAGAGATCCATATCAAAATCAGGTTTATCATCACTCACATATATCATGAAATTTGCTCTTTTTTTGTGATAGCAGTACAGAGCAATACTTAGAATTTCTACAATACTGTGCAAAAGTCTTAGGCACCCTGGCTACATATATATCCCTAAGGCTTTTGCACACTACTGTATATTAACAAAGATCGGTGCACAAACTCATCTGTAGTTAGCAGCTACTGTTCTAAGGAAATAGATCATCTTACAATTAAATACCGCCCTTGTTACCTGCTCAGGGAGTTTACTGTTATGTTCATCAATGCTGTCTATATACCGCCGCCCTCCCACCACCCAGGTGTAAATGCCAAAGACACACTGGGAGAGCTTTACAGTAACATGAACTCTTTTCTAAACAAGTATCCTGATGGTCTCTTCACAATTGCTGGAGACTTTATTCCAATTAAACTGCAGAACATTTTACTCAAATTCCACCAACACATCACCATGGCCACAAGGGGATCAAACAGACTGGGCCATATTTATACAAACAGATACAATACTTACAAAGCCATCCATGCCCTCATCTCCGCAATGTTAATCCTCCCAGTATACCGACAACTGCTGAAAATGAGGAAAGCTGTCAAGAGGACCATTACTGTATGGCCTTAATGAGACAATCTTTATGCTTCAGGACTGCTTTGGATGGATGAACAGGCAGATGCTTAAGGAGGCCACCACAGATGGAGAAGGTACAGACCTCGAGGAAAGTGCTTCACCTGGCACCAACTACATCAGTCAATGTGTAGATGACATTGGTACCTTAAGAACGGTCATCTAACAGTCCAACTAGAAACCCTGGCTGAACACAGAGATGCGCTCCCTACTTAAAGACAGAACGGTGCCTTCAAGTCTGGTGACAGCCAGGTGAAACCTCATTTTAGGCATCAAGAGGGTAATGACTGACTATAAGCAAAAAATTCAGGAATGCCAGTCCGATAGCAATCTCCTATGTATATGGCTGGGCATCAAGTGCAAAACTGACTAGGCGAGAAAAAACAGCATCGACTGTACCAGTGACAGCCCCCTCTCTGATACTCTTAATGACTTTTATGCATGTTTCAAGGCATGTAACACAATGCTGGCCACAAAAGCTCGTCCCATTCCAGGTGAGCAGCCACCGTCTGGAAAATGTGTAAAAGGACTCGGTGGAGAGTTAACCCCTGTAAGGCAGCAGGGCCAGATAATCTTCCTGCCAATTACTCAGCTCACTATGGACATCTTCAACACTTCACTGATCCAGGCTGCCATCCCCACATGCTTCACATCAGCCACCATTGTCCCTGTATCAAAGAACTCTGAACCTTCAGCACTAAATGACTACTGCCTGGTGGCACCTACGCCATTCATCATCCTGAATTGCTTTGAAATGCTGGTAATGGGACGTATCAAAACTTCATTCCTGCCACACTGGGCACTCACCAATATGCTTACCTACGGAACCGCTAAGACAGATGCCATAACATCTGTCATGCACCTGGCCCCGACACTCTGAGAAAGTAAGGCCATTTACGTCAGAATGCTGTTTCTGGATTTCAGTTTGTCATTCAACATTATTGTCCACAGACCCTGGTGAACAAAGTCCTACTCCTTGATCTAAATGCACCACTGTGCAAATGGGTGTTGGGCTTCCTAACCAGCTGATGTCAGACAGTCAGGATGTACAATTGCTCCTCCCTCCCCATCATCCTCAGCATGGGAGCTTCCCAGGACTGTGTGCTGAGCGTTCAGCCAGGGCTTCTGCTTGGGCTGCGAGATGATTGTTTTAAAGGTAGCAACGCTGTCTAGACACCTACTGATGTAGTCGTTGCCAGATGAGGCATATTCCTCAAGATTTGTGTCTCCTCCATTTGTGGCGACCTCCTTGAATGTCTGCCAATTGTCCATTCAAAACAGTCCTGAATCATAGAGATTGCCTCATTTGGCCATTGAGTGATGGTCTTCCTGACTGGTTTCTCCATTTTCAGCAGCGATGGGTGTACTGTGAGGATTAACATTATGGAGATCTGATTACAGAGACCAAGATGAGGGTGTGGGAATGCCACAACTTCCTCCACATGTTGTCCTGGACTCCAACCTTCCCTAGATTTCCCTATTTTCCTTTGTGCTATGGCATAAGAATGAGAGCACACCCCTTCTATAAGCCCGGTTAGTAGTGCCCAGCAACTGTGAATTTGCAAGTAGCAGTCCCATGGCCAAAGCAACATTCACATACTCACAATGACTCTGCAAGCACCCTGGAAATTATAGGCTCCCACTTTTTTGCACTGAATTCTTCCATGACAGTTCATATTTAGCAGTGATGTCCTGACTGTTATTCCTCTTCTCTCATGTACTTATTAAATTGCCATGTAGTTTTGTTCACATGCTCCAGGAATATCCTGATATCATGAAATGGGTCCACTTTTTCTACATCTAGACACTGACCATTGATAGACTCCAGAACTAACCAATTAGTGACATCACACACACACACACACACACACACACACACAAACACACACCACTCTCCACCTTAGTATGGAAGCTGCTCTACCAAAGACTGCAAGAAAAATTGCTATGTTATCAATGCAGTGTATCAATGTTATCAATGCAACACAAAAACCAGCCTCCCTTCATTGAGCATGTGATCACTATATCTTATCTTGCAAATGGAGCCAAGGTGATCAAAGGCCCCTTCTATCACAGAGATTCTCTCTTCTCCGCCCGCCCATTCGACAGAAGGTACAACAGCTTGAGAGCACATCGCACCAGACTCAAGGAAAGTTTCTACCATGCCCCCCCCCTTGTAAGACTCTTGAATGGACCACCTGTATAAAAAAGATTGACTCTTGACCTCACAATCCCCCATGTCATGACCTTGCACATTATTGTCTGCTCGTAGTGCACTGTCCTGGTAACTGTAACTGTAGCTCTATATTCTGTTTTCTCTTATTGCTTCTCTTCTACTATCTCGCTGTACCTATGCCTAGGAATGATCTTTTTGAGTGGGATGCAAATCAAAAGCTTTTCACTGTATCTTGGTACATGTAACAACAATAAATCAATTAGCCATTACCTATTAATTAGCACTAATACCAAATGGATAGTTACCAGGAACTGGAACCTTATCTTCAAAGGCCAAAGTTCAAAGAAAATTTTATTATCAAAGTACATATATATCACCATATACAACCCTAAGATTCATTTTCCTATGGGCATACTCAGCAAATCTATAGAATAGTAATTACAACAGTGGTAATGAAAGACCAACTAGAGTGCAGACAACAAACTGCAAATACAAATACAAATAAATAGCAATAAATAACAAGAACATGAGATGATGAGCTAGAGAGTCCTTAAAGTGAGGTCATTGCTTGTGGGAAACATCTCAATGATGGGCAAGTAAGTGAAGTTATCCCCTTTTGTTCAAGAGCCTGATGGGTGAGGGGTAGTAACTGTTCCAGAACCTGGCAATACAAGCTCAAAGGCTCTTATATCTTCTACCTGATGGCAGCAGTGTGAAGAGAGCATGACCTGGGTGGTGGGGTTCTCTGATGATGGACGCTGCTTTCCTACGACAGCGTTTCATGTAGGTGTGCTCAGTGGTTGGGAGGGCTTTACCCATGATGTACTGGGCCGAAACCACTACCTTACTGGTGATGTAAAACTGCTCCAGCTTGATACAGTACTTACTGAACTTGCACGATAGTATCCTGCATAGATGGATGGCTACTACTGATCAATCTGCCACCTATCCTTTCATCACATGCTAAACAGGTCATCAAAACTATAGCATATGCTCAATGGCCAATTTATTAGTTACCTCTTGTATCTGTTCATGGTCTTTTGCTGCTGTAGCCCATCCATTTCAAGGTTTGTCATGTTGTGCACTCAAAGATGCTCTCAGCACACCACTGTGGTAACGTATGGTTATTTGAGTTACCGTCACCTTGCTGTCAGCTTGGACCAGTTTGGCCATTCTCTTTTGACCTCTCTCATTAACAAAGCGTTCTCGCCCACAGAACTGCCGCTCACTGGATGTTTATCTCTTGCACCATTCTCTGTAAACACTAGAGACTGTTGTCCATGAAAATTCCAGGAGATCCGCAGATTCTGAGATACTCAAACATAATCTGTCTGGCACCAACAATCATTCCATGGTCAAAGTCACTTAGATCAATTTCTTCCACATTCTGATGTTCGGTATGAACAATCACTGAGTCTTGAACCAGTTTGGCCATTCACCTCTGACCTATTTCATTAACAAGGAGTTTTCACCATCTGCTTACTAAATCGCTATAATAAAGGTGAGCTAACTATTCAGTGAATCTTATTGTTTTGCAACTTGCTTGCTTCAATTGCTTTGCAATTGAACTATCTAATTGTTAACAATAGGAAAACACTAAACTATTAGAAAGAACATGAAAATGAAGCATACGATGAAATATAACATAAATTAATTGTTTTCCCCCATGCTAATTTTAGGATGACAGGTAATAAAGTAGTGGACTCATGTAGTTAATTAACTACACATGGGTCTTGTGCAGACTCAATGTGTCATTGTCAGTCTCTATAACCTTGCATGTAAAAGATAGAGTTGAAAAAAAAAAGTGATTAATGAAATGAATATGCCACGCTAGCAGTAAAATATCACCAATGATCCTTTGCAGGAGGCTCAATTTCTAACCACTCAAAATAATCAGTGATTATTTTACCTCAAGGAAACATGCAATAATAGTTAAAAATACTTTTTTCCTGTTCAATCTGGCTTCATCATCTGGTAAAGTATCTTCTAGCTGTTGAAAAAGCATTAAAACCTGCTATGCCCAGTTGGATTAGTGCTTGCAGTGGATGACACTCAATTCACAATAGCATGCATGTGTTGGGAATATCCCAGGTGACTCACTTGAATAGTGTTGACCTCATTAATGAGTCCTCTACTCTTTAGAAAACAGGATTGTGTTTTGCAACATTTACTAAACACTATTCTTCTGGGAAACATTAGAATTACTAAATTTATCTAAATCTGTTTTACGTTTCCTCCTTCTCCCGATACCATGCGGCACGTCAATGCCTGAGCATAAAATGGCTTCCTTTCCGCTTGTCTCTCCTGCATCAGGAGCAAGCATTTGTTGTAAGACTGACACTTGAGAAGTAAAAAATATCCTTACTTTGCTAGAAGCTCAGATTTATAATGAGCACAATTTAAATTTGAGAAGAAATAGAGAAGAAAATACTACCTATCAGCCAGTATGAATGGTGAGTATTAGTGGACAATATTAAAATGTTCACGTATGCTTTCCCCAGAGAAACCCATCAACCTACTGAAAATTTACATTTTATTTTCTTTTGGATCTTACAAGAATATCTTGAAATATACTTGTGAAGTTTCTCATAGCACGTACTGTATACATTTACAGGGCCATTTTGCATAAGTTCATTAACTTAAGATTGGAAATCATTGTAAATAATATTATGATGATATGACCATTTGATATTCTCTCTAATATTTTAATAACAAAGATAATTGATTTAATTAAATTATTTAAATTCCTCCAATACAATAGCAGACAGAGGAATTTAATTTGATTGATGATATCACTCATTTTAAATTTCGGTGTAGTTTGTGTTAACAGTCCTTATAGTAACTTGAAGGTAATCTTATTCCATGGTGTAGAAATGATTTTTAATTATGAGCTATGCTGGATATGCAGCAAGCTTGGTGGTGTGGCGGTTAACACAATGCTTTACATACAGGCAATCCAGGTTCAATTCCTGTCGCTGCCCGTGAGGAATTTGTATGTTCTTCCCTTGACCACGTAGGTTTCCTCCGGGTGGTCCTATTTCCTCCTACCAGTTAGTAGGTCAATAGATCATTGTAAATTGTCCTGTGATTAAGCTAGGATTCAATTGAGGGATTGCTGGGCAGTGTGGCTCAAAGGGCCGGAAGGACCTATTTCTCGCTGTATGCCAATAAATATAATAATCCCAATTAATTACATAAACTTCTGGGGAATTCATCACATAATATCCTGCATGGCCCCAATTCAACAGATTGTCCAACATCAATCTTCTGATCCATTCAAGAAATGAAGAGATATCTCATTATCATACTCGATGATTCCTCATTGTTAGCCAAAAAGTTTTACTCACATGAATGCTTATATTTCACCTGTTTTTAATATATGATAAATCAATTTATTGAACACTCTGATTAATAATTAACTGAAACAATATCACAGCTTTAAGCTATTACTTAAATATTTTTCATGTGTTGCAAATATTAAATAATACTTTTAACTATAAAACAATTGTAACAAAGCTTGGTTTGTACATTTTTCACATCAGTGGTTGTATTTATTACTTCAATATTTATCAAATAAAGAAATCCTATTATTTTGTGGTATTCATAGGAGCAAGGAAGCAAGAGTAGACAATTCAGCCCTTCCCACTCAGTATGATTTCAGCAATGGATTGTCCATTTCAGTATCATATTCCCACTTTCTTTCCATTCACCTTGACACTTTTACGTCACTAGTATTTAATCAGCAATGAGGTCCTTCATCTCCGTCTGACCTTGGCCAGCTTCTCTATTGTGCTCCAGGTGTGGTTCTGCGTCCTCATTTTTGCCTCTACAGTATGGCGCCAAGGTGTCTTTGGTCTCCTTCGTTTCCTCCACCCTTCAGGGATCCAAAGAAGTGCTGTCTTGATGATGAGGTTGGCCTCGCTTCTCATCATGTGCCCAATCCATTTCCAATGTTTCTTCATGATGATTGTGGACATGTCCTCTTGATGACACTGAAGGAGAAGGGCCTGGTTGGAGATCATTCTTGACCAGAAAATATGAAGAATCTTCCAGAGGCCCATGGTGTGGAATGACAACAGCTTGGCAAGGTTGTTCCCTATCATGCTTGCACAAGAACAAATGTATTCTGGCTTGTACAAGAGTGTGGCCAGAACACAGCTCTGGTACGGCTTCACCTTGGTGTGGACACTGTACTTGGTTGATCCCGATATATTACTCATTGATCTGAAGACGTTTCTAGCCTGGCTGAATCTGCACTGGATGTGGTCCTTGGTCCCATCATCCTGCTGAATGATGCTGCCCAGGTAGGTGGATCTGTTGGTATTGGGTAAGTCAATGCCTTAATGGGAGGAGGAGCCTCTACATTGAGGGTCCAGGTCTCAGTCTTTCTGTGGTTGATTCTGAATCCAACCTGGCAACCAAAGGTACACAGATTCCTTTTGCATGTGCTGGTGTGTATGTGATAGTTATGCGAGGTTATCTGCAAAGTCAAGGTCTTTTAAAGTACAGAATAGAGTCCACCTAATGCCTCTCTACTTACCTTTCATTATTTGCTTCATAACCCAGTCAATCACCAGGTTAAGTAATACCGCCAACATCACACAGCCTTGCCTGACTCCTGTCTTGATGTTAAAGCCTAGAAAATTATCTTACTCGTTCCTGTGAATAGCTAAGATTTTTTTGCACAGTACTGTAGTAATTTAATGTATTGCACTGTACTGCTGCCGTATAAAAAAACAAATTTCATGACGTATGTGAGTGATGATAAACCTGATTCTGATATGGGTCTCTGCTGTGCACTGAGAGTGGGAAGGGGGCAGGGAGAGAGGAATCAGGGTTGGGAAAGGGGGAATGGAGAAGGGAGAGAGCGGGAAGCACCAGAGAGACATTCAGTAAACCAACTGTTTGGAATCAAATGACGTTGCTCTGCTGTCTCAGGGCTGGGTGTGTTTTCACCTGCACCATATCTGCCCTCAACACTCCTTCTCTGCCACCTGTTCCACACCCCTCCCGCAGCACCCCACCCTCGCTGTTCCCAACATCCTTTGTTCCCGCCAGATTTACAAACTCGCTGTCCACTCCATGTTGACAAATACAGTGCTGTGCAAAAGCCTTGGGCACTCTAGTGTTTAAGAGTTTTGCACAGTACTGTAACTGTCTACTTTGTAAATATCTACTGTAACTCCATTGCTTCCTGTGGTAGTAAAATCCACAGTTCACCATCCTCTGAGTGAAGAATATTTTCCTTATCTCAGGGTAAATCGCTTACTCTATATTCTGAAACTCATCCTAGAACCTTCCGCCAGAAGAAGCCTTCTTCCTGTATCCAGTATATTCACCCCATTAAAAAACATATGCTTACTTTAACATCTCTCTATTTTTCTTAACTCCAGCAAATGGAGAAATGAATCTGTGACTATCCCTTCAGAGCAAGTGTATCCTGTCTTAGGCAAAAAGATCAGAACTGCATTCAATACTGCAGCTGCAGTCACACCAAAATCCTGCAGATGTGCAGAGACAGAGGGAACTTGGGGTCCAGGTCCATAGATCCCTCAAATCTGTCACACAAATTGATACAGTGGTTAAGAAGGAATAGAGCATGCTGACCTTCATTAGTTTGGGGATAGGATTCAAGAGCCGAGAGGTAATGTTGCAACTCTATCAAACTCTAGTTAGACCACATTTCATTTCTTGTCACCGGATTATAGGAAGGATGTGGAACCTCCAGAGAGAATGCAATGCAGATGAGATTTACTAGGATGCTGCCTGGATTAGAAATTACATTTTATGAAGAAAGGTTGAGCGAGCTTTTCTTTTTGAAACAATGGAGGACGAGAGGCAACTTGATAGAGGTGTATAAGATTATGACAGGCAAAGACAGAATGGACAGCCGGTGCCTTTTACCCAGGGTGAAAATGGCTAATATGAGAGGACATAATTTTAAGGTGCTGTAATTGGAGGAAAATATAGAGAGAGATGTCAGAGGTAGGTTTGATGTACAGAGCGGTGGGTGTGTGGAAAGCACTGTCAGGTGGTAGAGACTAATATAGTAGGGGAAGTTAGAAGACCCTTAGGTAGGCACTTGGATGTTAGAAGAGTGGAGGATTATGGGCTGTGTATATTGATCACAGAGTAGGTTTATTAGGGTCGGCACAACACCATGGGTCAAAGAGCCTATACTGTGCTGCACTGTTCTATGTTCTATTTGTTCTCTAACCTATCAAACATCTGAAGATTCACTCCTTTTTATCAATGTCAAAATCAATATATTTTAAGGATATTGGAATATGAAATTTGAAACATTTTGGATGTACAGTACAAAATGCATAAAAAGCCACAAGTTAGAAGCCCTTAGGTAAGTGAAATGTCACCTAACCAGTGTCAAGCAATATCATTACAATGGCCTGTCATAAGTAATTGAAAACTGAAATGCTTATCAATTTGATAGATCTTAGCAAATTGCTAATTAGTAGTCCCAGAAGGAGCCTTATTATATACTAAACACAAAAAGGTCTGCAGATGCTGGAAATCCAAAACAACACACACAAAATGTTTAAGGAACTCAGCAGGTCAGGTTGCATCTATGGAAATGAGGCCCAAAACATCAGCTATCTATTCAGTTCCATCAGTGCTGCCTGACCTGCTGAGTTCCTTCAGCATTTCCCTTGAATTGTTTGTTACGTTCTCTCTTTGTTTTGCTGATTTGGAAGTAACAGCAATGTTGCATCACTGTGATTGTATTAATTGGGAAACTATTAGTACAGCATCAGTTTTACGAATTTTTTTTCCAGTTATGCCTTTGTTTAAAATTCAACGTTTACCAGTCCACATTAGAATTCTTTGATCACCTCAATCTCTAAAACCTATCAACATTCAGTTCTCCTGTGACGTACATGGTGTTCAAATGGAATTGAAAACATCACCTCTCTACAGATGAAGATATGCAAGATGACCACTTCGACGGAGATACATGAACATTTAGCAATGTCAAACTAAAAACTGATTAATGAGGCAGAAACTGAAGGCAGTTCAACAACTTGATGGATGAGATGAGAGGCAAGGACGTCTGTCAATTACTAGTGCTCTCTGATGATGAGTTGCAAGCTTTTTCGCAGTGGCGACAATTGGATGGAAGTTGGAACATATTCTGCCTCCTGCTGACAAACAGGCCCGAACCTGGAATCATTGTAATGAAGGCATTGGTTATAGGCATTTTTCATGGATATGAATAATTGTGGAAAGGATTCTCCAGTGGTTAATCGGAATATTGAGTTTTTAAGAGACCTCATTGTAGTGGCTTTCACCTGAATCACAACCAGTTCTGCCTCTGGCATATTTGGATTACTTTTTAGAAAGTACAGAAAACAGTATGAATGCCAATGACAAACGTTTGCCTTACTGCATTTAGGAGCTCTGAAATATCTCATTATTACTTGCTGCTTTACCAGGCGCAAGCTCTTTAATACCTTTTACTACATCTTTGAGGCTTAGCTGTAGGATGGAGAGGAACAGCTACAAGAAATTCCTAGATAACAATAAACTTTGGGCAGAAATATGAACAATGTTGACAATATACCAAAAATCATATCTTACGGAGATTTCAGTGATTTGTCTCTGCTTTGATTCTTGGATACAATATTGTGATTTCAAAATTAAAGGAATCTGAGTAGGTTATTTGCTTGGTAATTTTACCAAGATTAGATTCTAAATATAATTTGTTGTAAAGCATGTTAAGGTAACTGGCACATACAAAATACTGGAGGAACTCAGAAGACCAGGCAGCATCTGTGGAAAAGAGTACATTCTCTCAGGTGATGTTATGTCTTAGTTTGGAAAAAATTAGAAGTCGAACTTTTGATCCTAAATTTGACTTTGAGAAAAGGTGGGGCTCTTTTGTCCATTATTATCATTTGACTTGAGTTAATTAAGATGGTCCTTTTCTGATGCTTGGTTATATGTATTTGGTTGGCGGTTTGATGTCTTTTTTCTATGGAAGCTTGTATGGCGCATCGCTCCGGGTTTGTGCTCCTAATGGTTTTTTTTCCCCTTTTTTTTTAGTTATTAGGGGTTTTTCTCTGTTTTAGTTAGTAGGGGTTCTTTTTTTCCTTCTTTCCTTTTTTCCATAAAAAAAAGCTTTAATACTTTGTTTTTTGTTTATTATTGATATACTGTTTAGCCTGGTTGATAGCTTAACTTTTACTCTGCATATGGATATGTTATCTTGATTATTTCGATGTATTTTTCTCTGTCGTTGATTTTCAATACTAATTAATAAAAAGATTTTAAAAAAGAGTACATTCGACATTTTGACTGAGACCCTTCAACGGGAGGGTCTCTGCCTGAAATGTCGACTGTACTCTTTTCCATAGATGCTGCCTGGCCTGCTGAGTTTCTCCAGTATTTTGTGTGTGTTGCTTGGGTTTCCACCATCTGCAGATTTTCTCTTGTTTGCTCAAGTAACCGGGTAAATCCATAAGCAAGGAGGTCAGCTCTAAGTGTTTCTTTAAAATATCTTAGCAGCTTGCAAATTATATTCACTTGTTATTGAAACGCCCCTTATAGTTTCACTATGTTAGTTCCTTCAGTGCATCTTAACATCACAGTTGCACTGAAATACACCTGCTGACTTGTCTGTAATTTCATGATTGAAGAATAGCAAAGTTTGAAGGTAATTAAAACACTTCACTCAAAATTTTCTTTTGAATGCATTTATCTATAAGATTGATCTTCATGCTTCATTGATGCCCGTTGCATTTCTTCCAAAAACAGCATATGAATGAGACTGGGGAAAATACTGAGCTCCCTGGCAGTATATCATGAATTTCAGAACAAATTGCATGTCAGTAAATTGCCTTGTGTGCTCCCACATTAATGTTGATGTAATACACGAAGATTAACAAAAGAACGTTTCTTCTAAAACCTAACCTGTGCTTAGGCACCCCTAGAAAAAAGGATTTTTTAAAATTCCTATTGCCCCTATCAGAACATACTATTTGAAGGCAGTCTAAAGATCCTTGATAGCTGTAGTTTTTCAAGTCGTGGGCTGGAATTTGTGATTTTTTTTTAGAAGTTGATTGTTAAAGTTCAGGTAGTGGGTAGTGGCTCCATATGTCACTACTACAGGGCGTGACAACCCTGCCTTACACAAGTCCCGGGTTCAGCTGACAGTGCCCGGTATGGGCCCCTATCCAGGGTTACGGATCCCACTGCCTTGTGGGTATCTTCGGGAGAAGAGAAGGCTAAGGAGTAAACCCTACACAAATCCGGAGTGGACCCCTAAGGTGGTTGGATGATGTATCACGTCACTTCCCGGCAGCTCCTGCAGCCAAGCTGATGCCAAATGTACTGCTTCGCGTTCCTTTGGACCACATCTGCAAGGTCAAGAGGGGGATCATGATGTCTGGGCAGCCCAGGATCTCCATATTCATCGCCCAGGTCTGCGCCCTGGAGAGGTCACTCCGGTGCCGCTGCAAAGCAGCAAAACCAACACGGGAAGCAGCAGTTACGAGTTATAAGTCCAACCTGATTGGTGTAGGGTACGGGCACTACGGGTTGCCTCCGACGGTGGGAGAGGTTATTGCATCTCACTGATCAGCTACTGCCCACCTCAATCCGGGCAGCCCCTGGACAATTGGGTGCTGATTCGCCACTTTCTGCCTGCTTCAATGGGTGCCTTAGATTTGCAACGAAAAGCAGACAGCTATCACTACACCAGGCAAACCACAGAGAAGAAAGAAGAAACCACCAGTCATGCGACTGGCCACCTGGAACGTTAGGACCATGTGCCCTGGCCTCTCAGACGACCTGCAGCAGATCAACGACAGCAGGAAAACAGCGATCACTGTCTCTGAGCTGAGGGTGCTGGACATCGACATAGCAGCACTGCAAGAAACCAGGCTTGCTGTAGACGGCGTGCTGCGGGAGAGGGACTATACCTTCTTTCGGCAGGGCAGACCACCTGAGGAACCCCGACTGCATAGTGTTGGCCTTGCTGTCAAGAACAGCCTGCTATCCATGACAGTTCCTCCCACCGGCGGGTCAGAGCGCATCCCTTCCCTCAGCCTTTCAACGTCGTCCGGTAAAGTGAACATCCTGAGTGTCTATGCTCCAATGCTGGGCTCACCTCAAGAAACAAAGGATCAATTTTACGAGGATCTCAACGCTACCATCAACAAAATACTAGAATCTGAACACATCATTCTGCTTGGTGATTTCAATGCTAGAGTCGGATCTGACCACAGCTCATAGCCAGACTGCCTCGGACACTTCGGCGTTGGCAAGGTGAACAACAACGGCCAGAGACTGCTGGAGCTTTGCTCCTATCGCAGACTGTGCATCATCAACACATTCTTCAAGACAAAGCCTTGCCATAAAGTCTCCTGGAGACACCCAAGGTCCGGACACTGGCATCAGCTGGACATGATCACCACCAGGAGAGCTGCCATCAACAGTGTGCTTCTAACACACAGCTTACACAATGCAGACTGCGACACGGACCATTCCATGGTGTGCAGCAAAGTCCGACTGAAACCAAAGAAGATCCACCACACCAACCAGAAAGGATGCCGATGCATCAGCACAGCTAAGGCAGTGAACCCAGAACCAAGAACCCAGAAATTCACACAAAACTAAATGCAATAGGCTTTCAAAGCAAACACAGCCACAACCATGGAGGAGAGGTGGCAATTCATTCGTTTCACCATCTACAACACCACCATGTCATCCCTCGGGAAGAAGGAGAGGAAAATCCAAGATAGGTTTGAATCTCACCTGTCTGAGATGGTACCTGTCATCGATGCCAAGAGAGAAGCTCTGATCAACTACAAAAGAGACTCATCAGGAAAGAATCTCACTGCACTGAGAATGGCAAGAAACAATGCTCAAAGGATGGCTAGACACTATGCAATTGACTACTGGCAGAACGCGTGCCAGAACATCCAGACTTGCGCTGGGTGGCAATGTGCAAGGCATGTATGAGGGGATGAAGAAAGCCTTCCGGCCCACCACTAGCAAGATCGTCCGTTGAAGTCCAAGGATGGTGAAGTCATCAAAAACTGTGCCAAGCAGATGGAGAGGTGGGCCAAGCACTACCAGAACCTGTACTCCACTGAGAACATGGTCACTGAGTCAGCCCTTGCCAGTATCCCTGCCCTACCTGTCATGAAAGAGCTGGATCTACCCCCAACAGAGGAAGAATTCAGCAAGGCCATCGACTCGCTTGCTCACAGCAGGGCACCAGGCAAAGACGGCATCCCTGCAGAAGTGATCCAGTGCGGGAAACCAGCGCTCCTAAGCCATCTTCATGAGCTGCTTTGCCAGCGCTGGGAGGAGGAATCAGTTCTCCAAGACATGCAAGACGCAAACATCATCACATTGTTCAAGAATAAGGGAGACCACAACGACTGTAACAATTACAGAGGCATATTCCTGCTCAACACCTATTGGCAAGGCGCTTGCCCAAGTGGTTCTGAAGTGACTGCAGATACTGGCAGAATGCGCCTACCCTGAGCCCCAGTGTGGCTTCAGAGCAGAGAGATCCACCATCGACATGATCTTCTCACTGAGGCAGCTACAGGAGAACAGCCGGGAACAGAGACAGCCTTTGTACATTGCCTTTATCGATCTGACCAAGGCTTTCGACCTGGTTAGTAGAAGAGGCCTCTTCGCACACCTGAAGAAGATTGGATGCCCTTCAAAGCTGCTGAATCTCATCGCCTTTTTCCATGATGGCATGCAGGGGACAGATAGTACTATTCAATGGATCATCTCAGAGCCCTTCCCCATCCAAAGTGGAGTGAAGCAGGGTTGTGTCCTTGCCCCGACGCTCTTTGGGATCTTCTTCTCCCTCGTACTGTTGTCGCTTTCAGGACATCTGATGACGGAGTGTACCTACACACTAGGTCCGACGGCAAACTCTTCAACCTTGCACGCCTCAGAGCAAAGACCAAAGTGCGTCAGGTCCTGATCCAAGAGATACTCCTTGCTGATGATGCCACCCTGATCTCCAGAGGCTAGTCAGTTCCCTGGCACATGCTTGCCAAGTGTTTGGCCTCACCATCAGTCTGAAGAAGGCAGAGATCATGCGCCAGGACGTCAGCGAAGCCCCCAGCATCAGCGACCACACCCTGCAAGCGGTAGGTGGATTCACCTACCAAGGATCGACAGCCTCCAGCCATCTGTCCTTCGATCCAGAGCTCAACAGGCGAATAGGGAAAGCCGCCGCTGCTATGACCAAGCTGTCAAAGAGAGTATGGAAAAACAACAAGCTCACCACAGCCACCAAGATTGCAGTGTACAGAGCCTGCGTACTGAGTACTCTTCTCTACGGCAGCAAGAGTTCGACGACCTACGCGCGCCAAGAGCACCACCTCAGCAGCGTCGGATCCTGGGCATCTCCTGGAAAGACCGCGTGCCAAACAAGGACAACTTGGACCAGGCCAGCATGCAAGCATGTATGTCCTTCTCACACAGCGACGACTGTGCTGGTTTAGCCACGTCCGCCGCATGCAGGATGGCCGCATCCCCAAGGACATCCTATACGGAGAACTTGCCGCAAGATCCCAGCCCATAGGGAGCCCACTGCTGCGTTACAGGGACGTTTGTAAACGTGACCTGAAGTCTGCTGGTATCAGGATGGACACTTGGGAAGAGGCAGCTGCAAATCGCTGCACCTGGCGACAGGCTGTACGTACAGGCATTACCAATGCAGAGGAAAAGCGAACTCGACTGTGCTCGGACAAGAGAGAGGGAAGGAAAGCTGCGGCAGTGGCTACCCAGCCGCAGCCAACAGCCTTCGTGTGCTGCAGTTGTGCGAAGGACAGTCGCTCAAGAATCGGCTTATTCAGCCACAGCCGATGCTGTTCCACACCTAATTGAGTCTTAAACCGGGCACATCCATTGTCTACTTAGACAGACGGAGCCATTAATTAATTTCAATACTACAAAGAGTAGGGGATACTGATACTTTATTGTCGCCAAACAATTGATACTAGAACGTACAATCATCATAGCGATATTTGATTCTGCGCTTCCCGCTCCCTGGATTACAAATCGATAGTAAATATTAAAAAAATAGATTATAAATCATAAATAGAAAAATGGAAAGTAAGGTAGTGCAAAAAAACCGAGAGGCAGGTCCGGATATTTGGAGGGTATGGCCCAGATCCGGGTCAGGATCCGTTCAGCAGTCTTATCACAGTTGGAAAGAAGCTGTTCCCAAATCTGGCCGTACGAGTCTTCAAGCTCCTGAGCCTTCTCCCGGCGGGAAGAGGGACGAAAAGTGTGTTGGCTGGGTGGGTCATGTCCTTGATTATCCTGGCAGCACTGCTCCGACAACGTGCAGTGTAAAGTGAGTCCAAGGACGGAAGATTGGTTTGTGTGATGTGCTGCGCCGTGTTCACGATCCTCTGCAGCTTCTTCCGGTCTTGGACAGGACAACTTCCATACCAGGTTGTGATGCACCATTGATCATTTTGGGTTAGCAGCTTTCCTATGCAATTTCTTCTCATTTGGTTTCTTAATTTTTTTAAAAAATGAAATTTTTAAATAGGAATTAAATTACACATCATATTTTGTTGTGCTTACATAATCCCTTTTATACAAAAAATAAAGTGTACAAATATTAGCATGTTACAAGCATAGACATACAGATATTTATATGGGTTTCTCGGTGCATTTGCAGTGTAGCATTCAGGAGACCCAGTGACAAGTGCCTCGGAATTCAAGAGATGCAACATAACTTAAAGGGTTCCTCTCTGAACAAATTCCATGCTGATGCTGGAAAACTCAATTGCTATCTGCTATAAAGTCATCTACTTCTACCTTGGGTGGCAGATAGAGCTATCTCTCTACAAAAGGAGGTGTAAAGCACTCCTTCCCTCACTAGCCTACAAGTCAGTCTTGGGCAAGGTGCAGTACCTGCTTAGCCCCACCAACCAGCGTTACTTGAGCCATGGGAGTAGATGGTGGATGGTTGTATGAGCAGCTGGTGCATATAACAAGTCCTGGTTATGTGACCACTGACACCAGGCAGATCTCTGAAGAGTATTGATTAATGGCTAGGGTCACCCATCTTGTAAAGATATTGCCCAAAATCACTTCTGTAGAAAAATGTGCCAAGAAAATCATGGTATGGCAAAACTGTGATTGCCCACATCATACAACACGCACATAACAAGTTAATTTTCCACCTGTACTTTGAAGTTGCGCCACCTCACAGAAACCCCTACACATGACCATTTTGCACTATACCAGGAAAATTTGGGTTAGGGAAAAGAAATGAGGATCAATACAGGGAGTGGTGAATTAAGAGCCAACACATACATGACTTAAAAGTGACCTGCTTCAAATCCATCTCAATGATAAGCAAAATATTGTATTTTCTTACACAATGATTTATTAAGTGTGGAGGGCACTGTATTAGTTTCAAGAAGACTTTGGGCTGCATAGGGGAGACAGAAGAGTACTGGGTAACTGAGATAGACAGGATATTACTTCACGTGCTTAAAATGAATTTTCTATAATTTTACAAAGAAAAAACTTGAAAGGAAGGATTGGGTGTATCGGAGGGTGTTGCTACTGGAAGCAAATTTTAGCATGAAGAGATAGAAAGGATAGGTTTGAAGATTGAAAGTTGCCCTGAGGGACGGTAATTTTTGTTTGCAAGTTAACAGAGAATAGATTAGCATGGTGGATAATATTTAATTATTAGTAGTCATTAAGAAAGCACACCTATTTTGGGACTATAAATGTATCTCTCCTATGTAGTAGCTCTCACTTCCCTTTTGCTGCTAGATTCCCTAGGCTTAGAAACAAATCTAAGCATGGTTCAGCAACAAGTGGAAATTAATTCTGAGGTGTGAATCCTCATTAAAATATCTAAATAAGCATCATGGCTTGTTATGCATTAACCTGTCAGTATGGATTGAGTGGTATTCCCCCCCCCCCCAAACCAACTAAACACTGCAAAGAGAAAGTGATGACTTTTGAGGCCTGGCCAGTTTTTTCCCCTCCAAATTCATTTCCTTTCCTGGCCAGATCACCCACCAAATAAAATCACCTGAAATTTCTTAGGGATTTAGGAATGCACATCCTTTTACAATGGCTTCCAAAGAAGCTGGCCCTTCACATGGAAAGCCAAGACCAACAAATAACTTAGCTTCTCATACCACAGATAGCTTTTAAATGCTATGCCAAGAAAATAAAGCTTGTTAACTAATGTGATGCTATTATTTTTGAGAAATGTTTGTGGTTGGAGGTAGGTGACTGAGAAACATAATTAAAATATGATTTTGGTGGTAGGTGTAATGAACAAGGTTAAAGGATACACTAATTAGTATGAAAATCAAGTGTTATTTTTAAAAGGTTCAAGAGCTCTCAGGTCACAAACACTTGTTTGACAGTAAAACAGCAGCAGTAAACAACTATGACAATATACAGGTAAGTATCATTCAGGAAGTAATCCCACAGGAAACCGTTTGTGACATGGAACTTCATGTAGCTAAAATATGGTGTACACAAAAACACAATTTTCTGCATTTCATCAGCATGCTCAATGGCAGAATTGAAACTTAAATGCCAATGTTTATGCTCCAAATCTAAAAAGCCTATTCTGTAATCACCACCCACAAATCTCTTCATTTTCACTGTGAAACTTAATGGAAAGGAGGAGACAAACAATTGAATGTTGTAATTTGTAATCTGTTAATGTCATAGTGGCTAGAAATGGCATGTCAGGGTCTAAATTACCTTGAAAAGATTTATTTATCAAAATTCTACCTAATCTACAGAAAATCATCTCTCTGGTGGATTGGGGGGGGGGGGTGAACAGTGGTGCTGGTGTCAGAGTAAAGTTTTATTACTCCAATAATGCACATGTTATAAATGAAACCAGAAACTGTATCAATAGGCTACTGGATCTCATTGTGCAAGTAATTCCACTTGTCAGAATCAGTTTCCTTAATCTTTGAGTGCACAGGTTAATTGGCCAGGAAAGCCCAGAAAAATTAAAACTGGTATGTATAAAGTTCACAAAGACTGTGAGACAGCTTGTACTTGTGCTTTACAGTAGTCTATCTGAACTTCCTTCCAATTTACAGTGATTATTCAGGAGTTCCCAACCTAGACCCTATGAACTCCTTGCTTAATAGTATAGGAGCATGGCATAAAAAAGCTGAGAACCACTACATTAGATAAATGCTCGTTAATAAAACAAATATTATACAATAAATATAGCAGCTGTCAATGTTACTTACTTTCCGGAGTTTTTAATAAATCTTCAAATGACCAGTACTTTTATAATTCATTTTGATGTTAAATTTACTTTAAGGAATGACAAGAGCTTGAACAGCACAAGTGAACAGTGCAAACATTCCGATGCAAATCAGTTTTCTAGTGTGTGTCTGGTAGTGTTTTGTGATTAATCACTGTGCCTGATACTAACTACACCATAAAATATCATTCATTGATTATATTCTATTAATGCAAAAATATAGCAAGAAAACAGCATTTACTTCTCTACTTTAATCATAGAGAGACGTGACATGCCATGAATTCAGTTCCAAAGCAACGACGGATCACAGCACCTCAGAGTTGTGAAGTTTTGAGCTGGTAGCTGTCTAAATTATTCCATTTGGCACATTAGGAGCACTACACAACACGATGAAGGCATCCTCTGTGTGAACACAGGACAATCTTTACAAGGATGATATAAAGATTACATAACAATAGAGGAAGGAGAAATAAATGGATTGACTAGAGGTCATTTTTGCCTTTGGTTCAGTAATTTATCTATTATGTGACTACTAATAGTCCTTGAGCAGTTGGCCGAGCCATTCTTCATGCTTTAGCTCAACAGCACACTTTTAGTTTTCTGTCTAGAAATTGACTGAGAGCATTGTAACTGGATTCAATCCCATCTGCTTACTGAAAAGGCTTTGTGGAAATGCTTCATAAGATAGAAGATTGGAGTGTAAACCATGATTTTCCTCTCCCTGATCTTTGAAGTAGAAATTTAGTAAGGTTTGTACATTAAATATGGGAATTACTGGATCAGTGTAGCTCAATATATTTCTGATTTGTTTCCTTATCTGGTAAATATTCAAGAAACCCTCACTCTAAATTAGACCTAAAAAAATCTAATGTTTTAGAGCCACTATACAGTAAATACATTTTGGGTCAGATAATCCTTAATTTGGCTAATGAAAATAATTTCAGCAATTTAATATAAATCTTAATTATACATATTTTACTTCAGTTACTGGGAATTATGCAATGGTTCACAGAATCAAAATGAGTATGACTAAAACAATACCTACGACTTATTCTACCCTACCAGTGTAATATAAAGCAGATCAAAAAACTGACTGCTATCTAACTTATTGACCGACATAATTTCTGTCATGAACACTTCAAAAGTCATTGAACACACAGATATAAGCATTTTGAGGGAATATGCAACAAACAGATTGCATCACATTTATTCCTTCCCAAAGTACAGTTTTATACTGATGTGCCTGTAGTCAACCAAACATTTGTTCTATTGTTTTAACACTTTACAAATTTCAGTTTCAAACCAGTTCAATTGCTTATAAAAGTTACTACAAAGCAAATCTGTACACTTTCTACAATAAATTAAGAAACAAATGCAGGCACAATTTGTTTTTAAAAAATTGTGTACAGGTCCCATAGTAAATCACAGCAGAAAAGAAATGTGATATTAAAACAACCCTCCCAACAAAGTAAAAAAAAGTTACAAGTATGAAGTGAATTCATATACAATTATACACAGGCTACAAAACCACTTCGTACAACAAGCACTCCTGCATTTCAGGTATTCTAGGCAGTAAATGATGGTCTTACTGGTTTTTTTTAATATTGCATTTCATAGATATGCAAAATCAAATCAGCATCCCAGTTTCCCACACAACATCTTCCCACCAAGTATTATTTCAAATAGTATTTAGGATTATGCTACATTTTGGTTAATCTTATTCAGCACCATAAGTTGAATCAACCTAAAGCAACAAGACAGAGACAATGTGTTCATTTAATATTGTTCAAGGGCAAGGCAAGCCAAAATGGACAGGTAGAAAAATGAAAACATTAAAAATAAACAACAGAGTAATAGGATGCAATCTTTTGAAAAATCCATGTACAGTATGATTTTATTCATTGTTTTTCTGAATTGATCAAATAGGATAAAGGGGGCTTGATATCCTAATGGAAATGTTGATTTTTTTTTTAATCCAAAAGTTAAGGGATTTAGCTTGTGGTTAAAATCAGGATACCTACTTTTTTGTCTACATACTTTGATGTACTACAAACTGTAACGAGAATCTGTTAATATTGTTTTAAGGAAATTTATCAATTCAGACCTTGGGGGAAAGAGTTAAATTAAGGGGACAGAGTTAAATTAGGGGAAACTGTATTCCTATAAACAAATGTGCTTGATTTTTTATATTATGAAACACAAACCAACCCAAGATAAACTTGAGAATCAAAGCTTCTTTTGGTAAGAGAAATATAAAAGCTCATATTACTGTTCTATTGCACACCATTTAAAGTTATCTTGATTTTGTTCATTAACTTTTTCCCTATACTCTGCACCAAAATTACCTGCTGCATGGTACTCGGTTACATGAACAGCTTTCTTTCTGCTTATTAAATAAGTTACAGAACATTTAGATTATATATAAAAACAACGAAGTACCGGAACAGATGGCAACCAATTTTGACCAACAGAATAATTTACGGTGTGAAGCAATATACACGTATTTACAGTTTTTCCCATGACTTATAAACACTATGAACAAGTTCATCCTGCTGAAAAATTATAGTGGAAAGTTTGAATGTTTACACAAAAGAAAATTATGTATGAAAAACATAATTGTAGCTGGCAGTGAATCAGTAGGTGCCATTATTTTTCCAAGCACAACTACTGGAACAATGATTGAGACAACAGTGATAATACATTCTTTCTAAGAAATGGTTTTGCAAAGCTTTCTTGGTTTTAACCTCAACTGATGGGTTCTTCTCCCAATCCTGTTACATTTTCAATCAATGTCACTAAAGTCACTTGTTTGTTCACCTTGGACCCTGCTTTGATGGAGCATTGCTCGATCAAAAGCAATGCGAACAGATTTCCGAATGGAAGAAGTCCGACCTTCCATCATTTTTATTTTATCTATGGTCTCATCAATACCAAGAGGGACCACTTTCGCTTTTGGAAGCCACTGCCTGTTGACAATTTAAAAAGAAAGTTATGGTTAACCAATACAAACTGTAAATATTTTGAAAGCATTATTTTTGGTTGCAATTTGTTGTCAGGAATAAATCTACAAGTAAATTATGATCAAACTATACAATGTTAGTGTGATAACAAAACTGGATTCCTTTTAAACAAAATCAAAGCAGCAAATATACATAGATCAAATTTCACCAAAAAGATACAGTAGTTGTGATAAACTACTGAAATATTTAATCTAGGTATTGGACAATATGTCAAAATTACTATTTTATAAATAAATTGCAATTAATAGACATTTTAAATGAAAGTTATTTAAATTTAGTAGCTTTCTTAAACTGCTCTTCCAAAAGAGAGTGAACAATGTATAATCTTACAGCTTCAAAAAACTTTACACAAGCAAAACATTGCAAATACTATAAATGCTTGGTAAATTAGACACCATTGAGAATCACTTAAATGCATAACAAAGTATTTTCCTCAGACAAGATTATAAAAGGTTATCGACCAAAATTTAACTTTATTTTGCTCTCCACACATCCGCTTGATATGCTGAGACTTTCTAATATTTTTTCTTATTTTATTCAGTTCGAATGTGTTCTCTGCATTACCCAGCAACAAGTTCAACCCTAACCCTATTATTTTGAATTGAGTTTCAAAAATCCAGAAATAGAAGGCTGGTATTATTTTTAAAAATGTAACCACACAGCCGTCAAGATCCTTGTAAAAAGCCAACAGGAGAAATGTAAAAAACTAAAACAGCCCATCTTCCTGTTTCAACTAGGTTTTAACAAAGGTAAGAGTAAAGGTAACCAAACTAAATTTGTTGATTTTCCCCAATTAAATTCACATGCTCTCTCATTCCCCCCTTCTCTCTCTTTCCCTCACACACACAATTATCAGAGGATATTAACAGATATTAAAAAATTATGACATTCCAAGCATTAAAAAAACTTTTGCTGAAATGGTGGTGAATCATCTTTTGCTCTGATCCTTAATGTAAATACAAGTGCCATTAGTTGAAAATCAACCTTTAAAATGAAGCTATGTGCAGTGAATTAATGAACATCTCCTGTAACATGTTTCTTTAAACAAGAATAAGCAAATGTGATACAACATGGAAGCAAACCCTTCATTTCACCAAGTTCATGTCAACAATCAAATATGAATTTATAATAATGCCTTATTTTAATTTTCCATCATTCCAATCAATTTGTCTGGGATTCTATCAGTAACCTACAAACAAAGTAGCCGATTAGCTCACCAATCTGCACATCCTTGGGATTTGGAAGCAGAGACCAGGGCACACAGGAAAATCCACATCACAGGGAGCACATGCAAACTGAATAAAGTCAGCAAAGGTCACGATTCCGTAATACGGTAATAGTGATTGTTTGTTGGTCTTCCTTTTTGCTGTAAAATGGGTGACATCTCTTTGTCCCTTGTTAGTGAGAGTGAGAGAGTGAAATAGTGAGAGAGCGGGCAGGCAGGCGAGTGAGAGAGGGCGCGAGAGAGTGAGTCTGAGTGAGAGTGTAAGGGAGTCTCAGAGTGAGTGTGCGAGAGAGTGAGTCTGAGTGAGTGTGAGAGTGGGAGAGTCTGTGTGAGAGTAAGTGAGTGAGAGAGCATAAGCGAGACTGTAACATGTCAAACTTGGGTAAACAACAGTTTTTGTTGACTGCATGTCATGGTCTCTTTAGGTGTTTTGCTATTGTTTGGTGGGTGGTGGGCGCTGACACTTTTTTGCTGAAACTGTTGGGGGGGTGGAGGTTGACGCGCTGATGTCTTACTGCTGCTTGCGTGGGGGGTGCTTGCATCTCTTTTTTGCTGTTGCTTATGAAGACTAGGTATTTCAGGTTGTATACCGTATACATTCTCTGATAATAAATGGAACCATGTTACTGAACCTGATTCACTACAGCTGAGGCAGTAGCTTTATTAACTGCACCACTGTAAAGCTGCATTTCAGACTGCGGGAGTTCAACAATCGCCAAAGAGTAATGTGAATTAATAATTGGTGAAGCCCTATGCAAATTGACAGCCTTCCAAGAACAGCAGGCCTCCAGAGCATGCTGAACAGCAAAAGTCCAAAGTGTGGCAGCCAACAAGCTCAGATGGCTTGCTGGATAGTAAAAGATCTGCCCCAATACTCTGAAGTTCTTTTTCACAGTTCTTCATTCTGTTATCATGATCACATCACAACCTATGAAATAATCAGTGTGCACAGAATTCCTTTACAAGATGTAATGACATATAGAATGGCTAAACCATACAAATTGCATTTTCTTCCCATATCAATTATCTTTTCATACAATATAACTGCTGTTTTACACGATTAAATACAGTACATACACATCCTGGAAGTTGACCACAGTTTAAATATAATTACTTAAATAACATTTATAACTGTTACTCAAGAAAAACTAAAAAAAACTTCAAAGGAAAAGTTACAGAAATGTTTTGGGATTAGCAGCCTTTCAGGAAATGACGGTGTATTTTGCAGTTTAAATTTGTTACATAATTTTTCCATTGTGAAAATTACAATGTATTTTTCACAATTCAGGATGGGTTATTTACAAAATAAGAATGTTAACATCCGAAAGGACTTTAGCTTTAGACACTGGCTATTAATCTCATCCTAGGCAGAACTTTACCCCTTACTGACATTTGAAGGGCCATTAACCACAGAGAAGAATTTTCAACAGTTTAAGTAGAGGATTGGAAGTCAAACGTTCAATTTCTGATATGTAAATTATTGATTAGTGAATTACAAAAGTATAGCTGATACATTAAAATTCATTGTTTATTTATCTAGTAAACATTACTTTAAGAGAACAATGGCCGACTACCCAAAGAAGTACTTCAGCCTCTGACTATTTTTACTACTGGTACTAAACATGAGCAACAAAGGCTCAATGCAGATTGCAAAATCTATGGTGGTTGAAAAAGTCAAACATCTTCAAATCTTGGTACATGTGATAATAAAAAAAATTCAAGTTTTAGAAGTTTTATTTGCAATACTGCATATGCATTCAATTTAGCTTTATATAATAATATGCCAAATTTCAATGATACAACAAAAGAAGATATGGTGTTTCCATACATTTGTGTTTTTTTTTAATCTGGGTTTTTGTACTTTTCTGTAAAACTTCAACAGTAACTCATATTTCAATATTTTTCTTATTATCAGCATTCTCATTAGAGCTAACTGTGGGTGCAAGTTTCACTCAGGAATTGGATCATAATTTTGAAGAACAATTAACAGGCAGACTTGTGGAAGTTGTACATGTACACCTAGCTTTCAGATAGGAAAATTTTACGTCAATTCTGTCTCAAATGCAACCAGTCATAAATACCCTGGTCAGTCTAACTTGGCTCTCAATCAATATCATTGATTTGCAAAAAGTCATGTACATATTTTCTTGAATTAAAGTACTTGATTGGAATTTCTCAAGATCATGAAAGCGTGTTATATCTTGTTACAAAAGTCTCATTTGGCAATACACTTACCAACTTCGTTTGTTATCAAAGAACAGAACAAGATAAAGCTTCTCGCCAGCTCTCCTTTGCATTTGCTCGCCTATTTTCAGTACATCTAGAGGGGGCACAGGTATAGGCACTCCATTGTGGCGAAAACCACTTCGAGGCATCTTTGGATCAATTACCTAATTTTAAAAGGCAAACATTTTTTCCTAGAAGTTATTGTTTAATATAAAAAAACAACTTTTAACAACATCATGAATAAATATTATAAATCAAAATTCTAAAGAAGCATATGGAACTGTAATTCTGGAACAAAGCCAAGGGATGCTGAGCAATAAGCATTTAATCTGCAACTGGAATTGATTATGGCTACAGTCTTGAAATTGTTGAGAAACACTAACTCATTTTCTTAGACAATCAGAAATATGCTTTAATGCCAAACCGCTTTTCTCACCACTACCATGTGCTTTATGCAGTAACATAATACTAAAAAACATGCATATACAGATCAAAACACATAATATACTCCGCAAATTATGTATGTTTTTTCCAATTTCAAATATTTTAAGTCACTGCTCTGAACAGGTTTTACAAATTTAATATATGCAAGAATAACAGTTCTATCAATAAAGCCGCATCCTAACAAATTCAGCAGTGAAGTTATCATTTTATTGAAATACTTATAATAGGTCTTTGAACTTTCACACCATTCATAAAGCTTAATCATTTGAAGTAGCCAGTACAAAATTCTAGTTCATGCTTTTATTTTTAGATATACAGTTGGCCCTCCTTATCCGCGAGGGATTGGTTCCGGGATCCCTCGCGGATACCAAAAAACGCGGATGCTCAAGTCCCTTATTCAACCTGTCTTAGTGCGGTGGACATTAGGACCCGGCGGCAGAGCTCTAAATCCACAGTGTTTCTGTTCGCGAAAATAATCACGATTGTGATTTAAAATAAAGTGGAAATAATAAAGCGATCGGAAAGAGGTGAAGCATCATCGGTCATTGGAAAAGCGTTAAACTACAGTCGGTCAACGATCGGAACAATTTTAAAGGATAGAGTGAGAAAGGCCCTGCCCGATTAAAGCTACAATTATTACTAAGCAATGCAGTGGTTTAATTATTGGGTTTTGGGTTTTGGGTTTTGATCCTCCCCATCAACCTGGCAGGGATGGAGAGTGTGCTCGGGAGCGCCCTGTCACTGGATCGGACTCGGGAACAGAAGTTCCCGAGTCCGGTGCTGAAACATACGTTTCTTAAGTGTTTTATATGCATAGAAAGGTAAAATATATACTATATACTAAGACAAACGTTTGACTGACGCTAAATAATACTGGATGTACCTGTTCCAACCTACTTAGTAAGAGAACTTCTGTTTTTTTTCCCCGATTCCTGATCCACGATAACCTACGCACATCCTCCCGTATACTTTAAATCATCTCGAGATTACTTATAATACCTAATACAATGTAAATGCTATGTAAAATAGTTGTTATACTGTATTGTTTAGGGAATAATGACAAGAAAAAAAGTCAGTACATGTTCGAACAACATGTGCTGGAAGAGCACTTCCGGGTTTTCTCCATTCACGGTTGGTTGATTTCGCGCATGCAGAACTCGCGGATAAGGAGGGCCAACTGTACCAATAACACCTGTTAAACTTATTACATCATTGCATATTTTTAAATTAAAATTGCTTTCGTTTGTCCTATGATCTTATTCTCTGCACAATTTGAAAAGGTAAGACATTAAGGAGCTTAAAGACTAGACAAACGTTGCGCCTCTTATATTGCAATATTATCAAATACTTATCTAATATTTACACATGAAGAATATCAAGCATCCACTTAATTGTCTTTTTGATTGCGAGATCATGCCCATTAGTTGACTATGCTGATTTGTAAGCTATGATGAAATAAACTACAGCAACTTGTGCTTTAATTCTATTTTAACACTATAATAAGGTATTCAGTGCAGTTTAACTCACCAAGGCTGGATATGATGGATAACCACTGCACTTTGCCCAAATTAACTTTAAGGGCTCCAAAGCAGAACTGGAATCTGTGGAAGTCCACATACTATTTTGTCCAACCTCTAGAACAGGAAGATATTTGTAATAAATAAAATAACAACACTTTTTAATCAGCACAATCACACAAAATTTAACCATCCAAGAAATTAAAATCAATAATAGCTACTTTCCATATTTATATGAAAATCTTTTATTTCAACATTACCTTCTTGATATGGAAGTGTGAAAACTTCAACATTACTAAACTTTTCTTTTAAACCTCTAAAATTAAAAATCTTTTCTCTGTTCTTTCACAATTACAAGTTTAGATTTAATTTGCATCTTTCCAAGAATAAAAGCAGGAAACTAGGATGGAACAAAATAATTCTATGATTTTCACTATCACTTTGGAACATCCAAAAAGTACAGCACCCATTGGTTGAGACCTACTTTCAACTAAACAATTTAATATATGCAAGAATAACATTTTTATCCATAAAGCCACATCCCAACAAACTTCGCAGTGAAGTTAACATTTTATTGAAATATTTAAGTTGTTAAAATTCAAGGTCGTGGTTGAAATGGTCAAATTGATGTCAACCATTTTAATTATTGTAATAATACAAACAAAATATTTAGAATATGGCTACTACTGTATGATTCTATGAAAATACAATTGCTCTATGAGAATCAGAAGTCTAAAATAGAAAAGCAGCTACAAATGTATTAAATACTCTTATGCCTAGTAAAATTGCTAATATTTAATCTCCAGATGACATCAACACAGAAATTAAAAGATAAACTGAAAATAGATCAGCTATGTTTACACTTACCTGCTGCAATTCTAGCTGCTTTGGCATAGTTGCCATTTTCAATACAAGCAATTAATTCACTTCTGTCCTCCAAGGGGTTTCTCCGAGCTAGTGCTGGCTTCCCTTTACCACATTTAGGAAGACTTATTGTGCTGACAGAAAAAATAAATATATTTTTAAAATGCAATTTAAAATGCAGTTCTGGAAAGTGAAATCATACATTTAAAACACCATTTATTGTATAATACAATGAATTACACTGAAACTCAAACTTAAGGTCACCATAATGAAGTAAATGTTAATTTGCTTAATATTCATGAGATATAAATTGAAAATTATTTGCAGTCTTTATAGGTTACAACAACATGAATCCTTGACCACCAAACAAGATCTACTTCTGTTCAAGTTGTATATTCCTCAATAGCCTTACTGTCAAAATGTTGATTAAATTCAAAGTTACACACACAATGCTATATACAAGTTTCTGATGACATCACTGTTGTAGGCCAAACTAAAGGTGGCGAAGAATCAACATATTGGAGAGAGATTGAGAATCTGGCGGAAGGGTGACACAACCACCTCTCACTTAATGTCAGCAAAACCAAAGAGCTGATTATTGACTAAAGGTGGAAGAAACTAATGGTTCATAAGCCAGTCCTCATCGAGGATCTGAGGTGGGGAGAGTCAGCAACCTTAAATTCCTCCGTGTTATCATTTCAAAAGATCTGTCCTGGGTCCAGCATGTACAGTGCCTATAGGAAGTATTCACCCCCTTGGAAGTTTTCATGTTTTGTTTTACAACACTGAATCACAGTGGATTTAATTTGGCTGTTTCGAAACTGAACAACAGAAAAATACACTTTCGTGTCAAAGTGAAAACAGATCTCTACAAAGTGATCTAAATTAATTACAACAATAAAACACAAAAAAATCGATTGCATTGAGTATTCACACCCCCCCCCCTTTATAATGACACACCAAATCATCCAGGTGCAGCCAATTGATTTTAGAGGTCACATAATTAGTTAAATGGAGAGCTGTTTTTTGGAGACCTTTGTACATTCAAGATGTTTCAATTGATTGCAGCAAAAATACATCTGAATCTGGGAAGTCCAACTACTGGTGAGTCAGTATCCTAGCAAAAGCTACACCATGAAGACAACAGAATACTCCAAGCAACTCTGCGAAAAGTTTATTGAAAAGCACAAATTAGGAGATGGATACAAGAAAATTTCCACATCACTGAATATCACTTGGGAGTACAGTTAAGTCAATTATCAAGAAACAGAAAGAATATGGCACAGCTTTAAATCTGCCTAGAGCAGACCATCTTCAAAAACTGAGTGACCATGCAAAGGGACTAGTGAGGTAGGCCAGCAAGAGACCTATGACAGCTCTGGAGGAGTTACAAGCTTCAGTGGCTAAGACTTAAGAGATTGTGTATACCACAACTGTTGCCCGGGTGCTTCACCAGTCACAGCTTTATGGGAGAGTGGCAAAAAGAAAGCCACTGTTGAAAAAAAAAACTCACATGAAATCTTAGCTAGACTTTGCCATCAGGTATCTGGGAAAACTCTGAAGTCAGCTGGAAGAAGGTTCTATGCTTTGGTGAAACCAAAATTGAGTTTTTTGGCTATCAGACTAAGTGCTATGTTTGGCATAAGCTAAACACCACGTATCATCTAAAACACACCATCCCTGTATGGTGGTGGCTGCATCATGCTGTGGGGATGCTTCACTGCAGCAGGCCCTGGAAGGCTTGTGAAGGTAGAGGGCAAAATGCAGCAAAATACAGGGAAATCCTAGAGGAAAACCTGATGCAGTTAGCAAGACAGCTGTGACTTGGGAGAAGGTATGTTTTCCAGCAAGACAACGATTTCAAGTCTAAAGCCAAAACTATACAGGAATCACTTAAAAACAACAAAGTTTCCTGAAGTCAGGGTCCAAACCTCAATCCAATTGAAAATTTGTGGCTGGACTTGAAAAGGGCTGTTCATTCAAGATCCCGATGCAATCTGTTGTAGGAAAAATGGGGGGAAATTGCAGTGTCCAGATGTGCAAAGCTGACAGAGACCTGTCTACACAGACACAAGACTGTAATTGTTGCCAAAGGTGCATCTACTAAATACTGACTTGAAGGGGTTGAATACTTATGCAATCAATTATTTTGTGTTTTACATTTGTGATTAATTTAGATCACTTTGTCACGATCTTGTTTTCACTTTGACATGATCGTCTTTTCTGTTGATCGGTGTAAAAATAAGCCAAATTATATCCATTGTGATTCAATGTTGTAAAACAATAAAGCATGGAAACTTCCAGGGGGGAGGGGGTGAATACTTTTTATAGGCACTATATCTGCCATTACAAGGAAGACACAGCAGCGCACTCTTAGATGTTTGCACAGATTCCGCATAACATCTAAAACTTTGATAGACTTCTACAGATATGTGGTGGGGAGTATATTAATAGGTTGCATCCTGGCCTGTATGTTGACACCAATGCCCTTGAATGAAAAATCCTACAAAAAAGTGGAATCAGACTAGTCCATCATGGGCAATCCCCTCCCCATCATTGAGCAGATCTACACGGAGCACTGTCAGTAACAGGAAAGCAGGAGCCATCATCAAGGACCCCTATCACCCAGGCCATGCTCTTTTCTCATTGCTGCCATCAGGAAAAAGTTACAGGAGTCTCAAGTCCCTCACCATCAGGTACAGTTATATTTACTACACCCCAACCCATTAAATTCCTGAACCAGAGGAGATAGTTTCAAAAAACTCAAAACTGAACTGATTCCACAATTTATGGACTCATTTTTAAGGACTCTATAACTCATGTCTCGATATTTTTATTTATTTACTAATATTGTTATTTTTTGTTTTATTTTTGTACTTGCACAGTTTGTCATCTTTAGCACATTGGTTGTTTGTCCAACTCTGTCTTGTGCGGGTCTTCTTTGATTCTATTGCTTTTTTTTCCTATTTACTGTGAATGCCCAGACAAAACTGAATCTCAGGGTAGTGTATGGTGACATATATGTACTTTGATAATAAATTTACTTTGAACGTCAAAAATTCTTCTTTAAGATAAAATATCATCATGAACCAATAACTACATTTTTACCCCATTTCCCATACAAATATGAGTAACAGATTAACTGTTTAAATCTTCAAGAATATTCAGAGTGCCAGGCATTAAGAGATGAGTTTCTATTACCTCCTACAAATAAAAAGGTGCAGTTTGGCCTCAGACTTTGCTTTGCTACTGTAATTGTATATTTTTCCTCCAAATTTCCTCTGTTTCTCAAAAAAGATGTCTTTGGGGTTCAAAAAATAACAAACTTACCTTGCCTGGTTGGGAACTGCACTAACACTGGTGCATATACTTGATTCTGAAGCACAACGACGTCGCTGATGATCAGTTGGATTGATCTGTGGGGTTTCTGGCTTTTCCTCATTACCAAATCCATTGGATAATGCTGGAAAATTAAATTGTTAACCATAACCAAAACTGTATAGTTCAAAATTTTAAACTTCCAAGATTTACTGTTAGATTTTTATTGCCATTCTTCAGTACACAAGAGTAAAGAAGAACAAAATGATTGTTACTCTGGATCTGATGCAGCATAAAAAAACACAATAAGCATAAATATAAGTACAAATATAAGATTAATTAGATTAATAAGATTAAGTATAAATATAAGATTAACTCATCTCCATAGACTGACTGCACTGTATGTACTATTATTACACAGTAAGTTCTATTTTAACTTCATCAGTCCACAGGACTTGTTTCCTAAATGCATCAGGCTTGTTTTGATGTTCCTTTGATCCTTTTGAATAGAACTTTTTGGTCACAATGAGTAAAGGTATGTTTGGAGGGAAAAGGGTGCAGAATTTCATGAAAAGAACCCCTCTCCAACTGTTAAGCACGGGTGTGGATCGATCATGCTTTGGGCTTGTGTTGTAGCCAGTGGCACAGGGAACATTTACTGGTAGAGGGAAGAATGATTTCAAGTAAATACCAGCAAATTCTGGAAGCAAACATCACACCATCTGTAAAAAAGCCGAAAATGAAAACAGGATGGCTTCTACAACAGGATAATGATCCTAAACATACCTCAAAATCCACATTGGACTACCTCAAGAGGCGCAAGCTGAAGGTTTTGCCATGGCCCTCACAGTCCCCTGACCTAAACATCATCGAGAATCTGTGGATGGACCTCAAAAGAGTAGTGCATGCAAGACGGCCCAAGAATCTCACAGAACTAGAAGCCTTTGGCAAGGAAGAATGGGCGAAAATCCTCCAAACAAGAATTGAAAGACTCTTGGCTGGCTACAGAAAGTGTTTACAAGCTATGATACTTGCCAAAGGGGGTGTTGCTAATTACTGACCATGCAGGGTGCCCAAACTTTTGCTTCGGGCCCTTTTCCTTTTTTGTTATTTTTGAAACTGTAAAAGATGGAAATAAAAAAGTTTTCTTGCTTAAAATTTTAAAAGAAATATGTCATCTTTAACTTTATGCCTTTTGGAAATCAGTTCATCTTTTACTCGCTTAGCTATTCACAGTAACAGAAATTTTGACCAGGGGTGCCCAAACTTTTGCATACCACTGTATTCTAGTTTATAAGCAACACTTGGATCAACAATACACTATTTGATATTGTACTTCTAGATCATTAACCCAATTGTAGAAAAAGGGTTTCAGGCAGATGTTAAAATTACAAATGAGTTTTCAAAATAACCAAGTTAGTTTTGTAAAAAGTTAGATATATGTTTAAAAAAAAACAAGTAGAAATACCCAGGATGCTGTGGAAATATATATATTTTTAATTGCTCAGAAATCTATTTTTCAATTAAGGATCAAGTTTAGACATTTATACCACAATGCCACAGAGAGCATGAATTATTTTAATCTCCCAGTATATTAATCCAATAATTCTTATAAAACATTTGATACTCACCCAGGCCTGGTTTTTTGAGGGGTAACTTTTCGCCATCTCCTTCGGAGTCACCACATAAACTACGTGATCTCTTCCTTGGTTGTAATAATGTCTCCAGTCTGGGAATTACCACAGATAAAAATGTTTTTGTCCCAAGCTGCCCTTGATGTGGTTGAGTCTCTGAATTTTTTGCTTGGTTTTGAGAGCTCACACTTTTGGGTTTACGGAAGATAACAGAAGAACGTCTTCCAGTATCATCTGGCAGCTCAACTGCCGTAGATTTTTTTGAGCTATTGACATCACCATTATGCAAGTCATCTGGAGAATGTCCATTCATTATCACATTCTGCAAGGAAGTATTACTTGCTTCACCATCAAATTTAACTCTTTTGTTTAACCTACTCTGGTCGGCGCTAGGTTCTATTGGTTTAAGGATAGGTGGTTCTGATGGAGTATCTGAATTTGGCAGAAGAGGCAAAGAATCAGATGGCTCAAGAGTCGGTGGCACTGAAGACTTAGAATCTCCTGAAACAGTATAAACAATAACAGGACAATTTGTTTTAACATTAGTTCTTGAAAATCTTTGTGTCTTCAACCATTTTACTAAGTAACATCAGCATCTGTTATTTCATTAACTAGTACTTATAAAAAATCTTCACAAATTAGTTACACAAAAAAGTAATTCAAGAAAACCCTCAGCAAAACTGAAACTTTATTTTGTGCAAATCTGTATTTAACTCTCCAGATCTATAACACTTGAACATAACTAAAGTTTGCACTAGAGGACAAAATGGACTGAGCATAAATATTTTTGAATACTCTTGAATTCTGTCACTTAACACTTGCACTACTGCTTTAGGTGAAGTTCTGGTAAAAGGTAAACTAAAAACAAACTTTTCTAATGTGTTGTGTAGTCTGCTGATTCCAACTATTTATCACATATTAAGGAGCTTTTCTTCACAGAATTATTTCATTTTAGTATATAGATTAAAACATTTGCATCAAATATATTTTATAATCAGCTTCATTATGTTTCTTACCATCTTGTTCCAACTTTGCTCCATCATCAGGTAAACTGCTTTCACTGTGTGTATGTTCACTCTGAGCCTTCTGTTGGCTTAATTTGAAGCGGATGTTATTAATTTCCTTTCGCAGTAACTTGACGCGTCTAGATTTAGCACTGCAGGCCTTCATTGCACACGTCATATCCAGTTTATCTAGCAATTCTTTGAGCTGCACTTCCAAGGACATGTGCTCTCTATTTGCAGGCATCAGTAATCTATCCACTACAAGGGAGGAAAAGATACACATCATTGAAATTACGCACTCCCAATTTTTCTAAAAGCACCATTAAAATACCAAGTGAAAATCAAAAACTGCAGATGCTGTAAGACTGAAGTAAACAAAACAGTAAGGAAAATTGGTAATGTTAATTCTCTTTCCACAGAAGCTGCTTCACTTGCTAAATGTTTCCAACATTTTCAATACAAATATGGGGATAGGTTTTCTGCTAGTTTAGAATCTAAACCCCAACAAACTAATTAGTTGAACCTGTCCAAAAGGTTGAAATCATAACCTTAAAGCAATTCTCCTTTTCCAAGTGCCTTACGATGTTGTCCTTCATTCATGACCACAGAAAAGCTGGACCAAGCAAAGCTCCTACAGGTTCTGAATAATTTTTCAATTCTGCTAATTCTTCCTTGGGTCAACAGCAAGGCTTTAAAATATTTAATGAAGGCTCAAATTGACAGCCCACAAACTAAGCTTTGGTGTAATACAAGTTATTCAAAGTGTTTTAAAATAATTTCTAGGTGAAGTAGTAGACAACCTTAAGAGAAGCTGGGAATAGAATTTAAGATGTTAAAAATTGACAAAAACTTTGGCAAATTATAAAGTGAAATAGGAAAGATTTCAAATTGTATTTACCAGAAAGTAGGAAAAAGGTACTCTGTAAAAAGGAACAAACTATATATAGATTACATGCTATTCACAGACAAAAGGTAAAACACCAAGTCTCTAGGAAACAGTCAGGAGAGGCATAACTACTCATCTAAAAAAAATGAGTAATGTTAAAGTACTGCCAGATACTTATATTTTAAGAGGAATAGGAAATATCCAGGAATTATGGACTGGACAGTTTCACGTCTATAGTAAAAAAACTACTGGATCTAAAGCACAGAATAGAAGAACGTCTGAAAACAAGGTGAAAAAAGTCTTGTTTGACCAATCGCACTGAATTTTTTTATTAACAAAGTTATAGAGTGAGTGTAGAAACGAAGAAGATAATGGATTAATAGACACTATCGGGTAACAGCAAGATAAATAGCAGACTTGACTGCTACCAAGCTTTGAGACAGAAAGTGCAGGATAAAAAAACATCTATTCACAGCAGAATGCAAGTAATGCAGGAATTACAAGTGATTAGAATTTACAATAAAGGTTTACTTTGGATTCAAGAGCACAATTTAAACACATGCGAATGAAACACAATCTGGGTGGGAGTCAATACTAATTAACCTGTAGTAAACTACTTGGAGATTAAACTTATGGAACGGATATTTAAGTGGAATGGTTTTGATGGGATGAATTAGAACAGCACCTGTTACTTGGATGGTTTGAATCTAAATGGTATATTGGAACAAGAATTTATAGTACAAATATACCCACCATCAAGAGGTTGGCCACAAGTTAGTAAGAGTATAAAATATCTGAAAAGTAGAGGATGATATGCTAAAGCTGTATCAAACTTTAGATCAACCATGCTTAAAGGTTGTTTTCAGTTCTGGTTGTTATTGTGTAAAAGGGGCAGCAGTAGAGAGGATGTAAATAGTTACAAGGATGATACCAGAAATGTGAGGACATACAAATGTGAAGGTGTGGGCACGTGGCCAAGTGGTTAAGGCATTGGACTAGCGACCTGAAGGTAGTGAGTTCGAGCCCCAGCCGAGGGAACGTGTTGTGTCCTTGAGCAAGGCACTTAATCACACATTGCTCTGCGACGACACTGGTGCCAAGCTGTATGGGTCCTAATGCCCTTCCCTTGGACAACACTGGTGCCGTGGAGAAGGGAGACTTGCAGCATGGGCAACTGCTGGTCTTCCATACAACCTTGCCCAGGCCTGCGCCCTGAAGAATGAAGACTTTCCAGGTGCAGATCCATGGTCTCACAAGACTAACGGATACCTTTATTTACAAATGTGAAGATATACAATTCAGAAACAGATGAACAAATTAGGTTATTCTTCACTTTAATACAAGATAGATTACAACCATTTTGACCACCAGTCTGTGTGGGTTCTCAGATCATTCCCATCATTTTAATCCCTCACACCCTCTCCGCTGTCTCAAAAGACAACTTACAAAGGTCAATTAGGTTACTAATCTACACGTCTTTAAGAAATTGGAGGAAACTAAGGCATCCAGGATTCCTCCCACTTCTCACAACCAGAGGAAGAATGTGCAAACTCTAGCCCAACAGGACGGGAGTTCAAGATCGAACCAGGTCAGAGAAATTGTGATGCAGCTGCTTACTGCACTGGCATTTGGCAAAAAGCAGCTAAGGATTGACCAAATAAAACTCCTGAAAATGAGAAAAAAGGATGTTTTATATGTAGAATGCATACAGAGAATATTTCTGCTTATGGGGAAAGAGGTTACCTAGAGACCATCAATATAATTCAATCACCAAGAGATCTAATAAGGAATTCAGAAGACACTTCCTTACCAAAGGGTGGTAAGAACGTTACTACAGGAGAGTGGTTGAAGTAAGTAGTACAGATGCATTTAAAATGACCCTGAATAAGCATGAGGGAAAAGGTTATGTCGATTGATGACGGTGACCAAAGACAGAAAGAGGATTGGGTGGATGGTGCAAATTACCTACAGTATTTACGTGTCTTAACAGTTTTTGTAAACCTTATGAACTGATTATGCCTGGCAGATTACTATTTTTAGTTTTAATAAGCTAACAGTATTGATTTAGCATTAAATACAAATAATTATTTTGTTGGAAAGAAGAAGATTGTTCCATTAACACATGAGAAAGTATTAATGATTATGTTAATTACTTTCAGGAACTTGCACTATAACCTGGCCAGGCAACTGATAATTTCAAGTGCATTTTCAGAATAAAATTTTCAACTGCAGCGACGGGGGAGCACCATACCATGGAGTTTAAGGCTTGAAGCAATACTCAACACAATTGTTCTATGCTTTACTCTCACTTAAACAAAACATAATTTTCTAGCAACGCGAGGAGAATATGTTCTACTTTCTGTTTTAAGGCCAGATTATATGCTTCATATGTTTTAATTTGGATCAATAAATTAGAAGCAATTTATTTTCTTCATAAACATTTATAATTGCATCTCAATTTCTAAAGTGAAACTATTTGCAAAACATAACTTCTCCACACTGGTGAAATTTGAAAAAACATTTAAACAAAATCAGTAAAAATATATGAATAAAATACAGGATATATAAACTATTAAATCTTAACTTGAAATTTCTTAAATAAAACTTCATTCTGTGATTATTCGAAAATCCTTAAATCATAATGAGGACAACAAATTCAGCATCCTCAAAGTTTTTTCCCATTTGGGTAGTTATTCAATGAATCCCACAGCCCTCCTCTTTCCCCATGATACTAAGTACATTTGTTTTTGATTTTAATTCAAAAGGCGGCCAATGAGCACACTGGGTATAGCCGAGCAACCTTGCAGCTATTTTTATGGGAATATGCTGGGTAACTGCAGAAACCCATGTACTATAGGGACAATATGTAAACTCCACAAAAGCAGAAACTGAAATATGAAAATTCCACAAATTCAGAACAGAACTGGGTACCTGGGGCTACATGGTAGTAATGCTAACCTCTCTGCTGCCATGCCATCCTACATTTGAAAATTCAAGCATTTTCTTCCTTACCACCACCCCCTACCCTGCCCCCAGCAGTGACGGTGCTGAGCTTGATGAATTCTTCCAGCATTTTCTGTTTGTTTCAGATTTCCAGGATCTGAATTTTGCTCCAATTACATTTCAAATGATATGGATTTTTCCAAATAAATAACTGTAATTCCACATGATGTATCTAAAACACAGGTAAACTTGGTTGTTCTTTAGAGATAATTGCTACAGTAGGCCTTCCTAAGAAGAAAAATAAATAAATACCATCTTCCCACGTCAAAGGTTTAGCTGCTTCACTCTTTGGTGGTTCAGGCAGATGCATTGAAGTTTCATAGTCGTAACCAATTCGATCAGCCTCACGACGAGCTTGCCTTAATATAACACCTCCCTGATCTCTTAATCGCACAGCTGCTCGGTAAAATATTGTGTCCTTTGCATTGTATTTCATACAGTTATCTATAATAAGATTAATATCAGTTTCAAACTCATCCAGGTTATTATAACCATGATCTTCTATCCTTTTCCTCATTGTGGAGAAGTCCATTGGATGCGTTATATGATCTAAATAATCCGGAACCTGAAAGATAAAGTTTTAGTAAATGATGAGCTTTTTTATGTGCCTAAATCACTAACATCAAATGCAAGAGGTCCATGCATTTTAAAGGCACATACATTAACATTAGAATTTCAGTAAATGCAAGTATGAGGTTCAAAATTAGGAAGTCTTCTTCCAAGTAAAAGCTGAGAACACTGCCATATGGTTCATTACCTCTGAACATCTGCTCAACAGATGGTCAAACAATACTCTTACAAGTGCAGGTATTACTTCCAAAATGAGCAAAGGATGTGAGAAATAGGACACTGCCAACACATCTAAAACCAAACACTTATCACATCTCCATATACTTTTCAAGTGCTTAAGCCAATATGGGCTCATTATTAACCACCTATATGTCAGTTCGGCTTGTTTACTATTGGCTTTCTTAGCCACTGCATATCTGTAGAAGATGCGACACCCCTGCACCAAAAGTCGGTGTTATTATGGACTTTCCACTGCCTTGCACTACTAAAGCACTGCAAGTTTTCTAACTGCAAACTCTATCACCATTTCAGTCTGCAAGCTGCTGAACTTATGCTCCTCTTGCATATTGCCCTTAAAGACAGTGCCCCTACTTGCATGTTTGAGTGGTCAGCAGACATGACTAGAACATTTGATGACACCAAACAAGCTCTTTTGAACTCGACTCCATTGCCACACCCATTCGCCAACACACCTTTTGCCATCACTACTGACGTCTCAGACTATTCTGTGGGTGATGTGCAGTTGAGCGGTTGGTTGGAGCTGTGTGGCAACCACTCACCTTCTTCGGCCAGCAGCTCTCTGCCCCCACCCTCCCCCACCCCGACCCCCACAAGAGGAAATACAGCATGCTTGACCGCTAGCTTCTCTGCCTCTATCTAGCCAGCCATCATTTTCATTTTCTACTGCAGGATCAGTATTTCACAGTGTTCGTTGACCATAAACCCCTCATGCACATGATACTCAAAGCATCAGACCCTTGGTCTCCATTAAGTAATGCCACCTGGTGTACATTTTGGAATTCATGACTGACATACAGCACATCAATGGGAAAAATAATGCTGTGACCAATTGCCTCTCACGGCCTACCATCAATGCCATGCACATCGGAGTTGACTATGCCGGCACAGCCGAGCAAGCTACTGACCCAGAGAACCAGGCTTACAGAACAGCAGTCTGTGGTTAGTTGCGTCAAGTTCGGGGACACAGGAGCTTTTCTCCTGTGCAATGTCTCAACCGGTCGCCCTCACTCCATAGTGCTTGCAAACTTGAAGCACCTACAGACCAATGGCCTGTGCAAATTGTTTCACTACTCCTGAAAGGCTGCTCTGAGGGCCTCGTTGATAGATGACTGTAGGTATAATCATCTCTGGAGGGCCCTGCTGGGGCTCAGAACAGCTCCAAAAGAGTACTTTACATGCAATCCTCTGCAGCTGAGTTGGTATACAGGCAGCTGTTACATAATTTTATACCTGTGTCATGACCACTTAGTTGGTGACTCAGTAAACACGCCCTTTTCAGTAAACTCAATTCTTTTACACCTATTCCTGCCTGCCATCATGGCATAGCACACTCTTGGGTTCCAGTTAACCTACATTCTACCATGTTTGATTTTGTCTGCCATGATGCACACTAACACCCACTTAAGACCCTTAAGATGGCTCATACCATGTATTGGAATAGGGCAAAAAGACTTTTGTTGTAAATAGGAAGGGTAAACCTAAATGTTTTTCTGTAGATCACCTTCAACTGGCCCACCAAGACCTGGATGGTTCCACACGATACCCCTTAATTCACAACATGACCATGAGTGCATCAGCACACCCCTGGACAAACCAGAGGAACCTGCTGCTTGTTGTTATTCCAACCAAGGCATACAAGACCCTAGCCAGGTTCACAATACCAGTTTTGGTGAATTCTAGAAGGGAGAGGGCCTGTGTGCAGGGTAATGTAATGGATAACAGATGACACATATTGTTCATAAATTGATATAATTCACAAACACCGTCACTGAGTTGTATTCCCTTTAAGAGACATGTCTGACGTAATGATGTCAGTGTAAGACGACTTTTGCTTGTTTGTAATCTAAGTAAAGGGCTGTGGCTTCTGTTAAGCACATAGAACGACTTTTGCATGTTTTATTCACAAAATCCTACACCATCAATTGGCACTTAGTTCAATGGTATAACTGCAGTTTCTGTATTTTAGAAAATTCTATGACCTTCAGTTTCTTTTCCTCTATTACCTGCAGAAATAAAAAAAACTAATGCTTCCTTGAACCAAATTTCCCAGTCAACAATCTTTCAGTTGTCCTTAATTAGTTCCAATTATTTCTTAATCTCTTAAATCAAAGGGAAGATTTAATACCGATTATCCCTTTATAATTTAATTCTTGGTATTAAATAGCATTCCTCTAAATCTAAGCTATACATAGGCAGACAAAACGCAGTTCCCAGAATGCTTCACACTACTACAAGTGTAGACAATATAGTACACTGGTACCACATTTAGTGCCCATCTTGCAATGCAGTGGTCTGTGATAGTGCTTTTGACACTACAGTTCAAACAGGTAGATATTCTGATGTATTTCATAAAAGACACTTGCTTGGGCTGAATGTAATATGTCAAGAATCTGCCTCAAATGTCTGTTCTCCATGAGCACTCATACAGCAATGAAATGATCTCATTGCTACACTCCTCAATCTGGCAATGTAAAGAAGTGGCCTGTGAGGATCGGAGAACACTGAGACCAATCAGCATGAATGCACAGGACTCAAGTAAACCCTGGAGGCAGGATGAGTACGGTCCATTGTTGGGGACAGGAATAGCCCATATTACATACTGACAAACCGTTCTCGGTACTACAGTCTCCCTCATCAACTTTCGTAGAAACAATGGAAGCTGTTGCATCTTCCTTCTTATTTACAGTTGCAGGAAAAAGCTTGTGAATCCTTTGCAATTACCTGGTTTTCTGCATTAATTATTCAAAAAATGTAGCCTTATCTTCATCCAAGTCAGAATAACAGACAAACACAATCTGCCTAAACTAATAGCACACAAACAATTGTACTTCTTCTCCTCAACACTGAGTACACCATTTAAACAATCATAGTCTTGATTCAAAAAAGTATGTGAATCTCTGGGGTAATGCCTTCTACAAAAGCTATTTGGAGTCAGGCATTCCAATCAATGAGATGAGATTTGGGGTGTGGGCTGTAGAGGTGCTCTGCCCTATAAAAAAAAGATAAGTCACAAAGTCAGGTTACTGACAGGCCTGCTCTTTTTAAGAAAGATCTGTTTACGTGCGCCATGCCTCAATCAAAACAACCTTCAGAGGACCACAGGAATTGTAGAGATGAATGAAGCTGGAAAAGGTTACAAAAGCATTCATAAAGACATGAGTGTTCATCAATGCACAGTAAGAGAAATTGTCTACAAATGGAGGAAATTCACTACTGTTGCTACTGTCCCTAGGAGTGGGCATCCTGCAAAGATCACACCAAGAGCACAATATGCAAAGCTGAAGGAGGTGTAAAAAAACCCAAGGGTACAGTAAAAGACCTGCAGAAATCTCTAGAACTTGCTGAAGTCCCTTGTTCATGTGTCCACTATAAGAAAAACACTGAATAAGAATGGTGTTCATGGAAGGACACCATGGAGGAAATCTCTGCTCTCCAAAAAAAAAACTGCAGCATGTCTCAAGTTTGTAAAAGACCACCTGGATGTTCCACAACACTTCTGGGACAATGTTCTGTGGGCAGATGACACAGAAGTTGAACTTTTTTCGGCAGAAAAGCACACTGCTATGTTTGGAGGAGAAAGGGCATTGCACACCAACCCCAAAATCTCATCCCAACTGCGAAGCATGGTGGAAGGAGCATCATGGCTTGGGCATGCTTTGCTGTCTCAGGGTCTGGACAGCCTGCAATCGTTTAGGGACCAATAAATTCAAATGTGTATCAGGACATTTTACAGGATAATGTCAGGGTAGTGGTCTGTCACCTCAAGCTTAATAGAAGTTGGATGATGCAACAAGACAATGATCTGAAACACAAGAGTAAATCAACTACAGAATGCCTTAAAAAGAAAAAAAAAATTGTGTTTCGGAATGGCTGAGTCAAAGCCCTGATCTTAATTATATTGAGACGTTGTGGCATGATGTGAAGAGGCCTGTTCATGCAAGGTATCCCTGAAATATTGATGAACTGAAACAGTTTTGTATGGAGGAATGGTCTAAGCTTCCTCCCCGCTATTGTGCAAGCCTGATCAGCAACTACAGTAAATGTCTGGTGGAGGTTTTTGCTGACAAAGGAAGTTCTACCAGTTATTAAATACAGAGGTTCACACATACTTTTACCATCCAGGACTGTGAAAGATTAAACAATGTGTTCAACAAAGACATGAAAAGTACAATTGTTTCTGTGTTAATTAGCTTAGGCAGATTGTGTTTGTCCATTATTGTGACTTAGACAAAGATCAGACCACATTTTATGAGAATTTAATGCAAAAAACAGGTAATTGCAAAGGTTCACAAACCTTTTCTTGCAACTGTAGCTACATACCTTTTTCTATCTCACCACAGATAAATAGAGGCTTCCATCACACCTAATAGGGGGTGACAGAGGAACTGAATGATGTGGAGCCACTGCTTGTCCTCACCAATGACCCATCCAATATTAGCACTCACTCAGCCATCTGCTGATGAGATTATCAACCATTAGCAGAGTAATAAACCTTAGCACAGCACCATTGTTTATACACAACAACTTAGAATGCTTTCATGCTTTCATGAATGCATCCCATGTGCTGATTGATGTACCAATCAGACTGGTTCTATCACATCTGAAATCCTGTCTGCCCACTACCCTGGACCCCCATCAATTTGCCTATTGCACCAACAGGTCAACAGAGGACACCATCTCCATGGCACCTCACTCTACCCTGACCCACCTGGACAGCCCCAATTCTTACGTCAGAATGCTGCTTACTGACTTTAGTTCGGCATTCAATATTGTGATCCCCTCCAAGCTGATTGCCAAACTTCGCCAGCTTGGTATCAGCTCATCCCTCCGCAATTGGACCTTGGACTTTCTGACTCACAGACCCCAATCAGTTAAGTTAGACGTCCTCTCCTCTTCCACTCTCATCCTGAACACTGGCGTGCCTCAAGGCTGTGTGCTGAGCCCTCTTCTGTACTCCCTTTTCACCTATGACTGCATTCCTGTACATTAGTGGTCGCCAACCTTTTTAAGCCCAAGATCCCCTAACTTGGTCTTAGTGAAAGGCAAGATCTACCTACTAAATCGTTTAGAGAAAAAACAACTCAGGTTGTACTTCCAGCTTGAGGCCTTTTATTTGGGCTAATTGTATTTGAATTACATAAAATGCTTTTGTCAAACTTTCAAATTAATTCAACCAAGAAAACACTGTAACTAGCATATCAAACGGGCCATAGCTGTCTTTCTTTAAGAATATTACAATACTTCATACCTTTTGTAGTAACTTCTACTTTGAAAAAGGACCACTCGACAACTTCATATCCAAAGAAACAACTTTATCTGAGACAGCAAAACCAATGCGACAGAGGGGCTTATACACACATGCACAGAAAAGACCGGAAGTAAAACCTCGCAACCCCGGAAACAACCTCTGTTTACAAACAGCTTTCTGTAGCGGGAATATTGCTATATTACCATTATTCTAATTGGTATTAATTTATCTTTATAATGCTTACATTACAACACTTCTCCCCCTTTAAATTCCAACATTCCCCAAATGTAAAAGAACTGGGAAACAAAAAACAGTGGTGTCATTAGCTTGCGTACCCCTGAAACTTATACTAGTGTCTCAGTAACAATTTACCAATACAAAACACCTGAAAAACGTGGCAGATTCAACATTCAGTCTAACAAAGGGAACTGTCCATTCGAATATTCAGTCTGTCATGGAGGTCTGCGAGGGCGCTGTGCTGCAATGGTTTGTTGACTTGCTGCCTGAGATAAAGAAACTAGGAACACGAGGAACTGTCAGATGATGGGTGGCTACTGGATTTAGGGTTTCTGAGAGACTTAACAGCTAAATTAAACACATTTAACTGCAAGCTCATTGGAAAAGACCGACACCTGCCCCACGTGATAAGCGCAGTAAATGCGTTTAAGGCCAAGCTCGATGTTTAGATTCAAATTTAAGGAACGGGGGGCTGACACACTTTCCCAACTTGGAGAAACTGTTATAGGCCATCAAGGAAAAAAATGCTTTTCGCCCTGAGCAGTACTGTGCTTACCTAGACAAACTGGCAATAGAGTTCGATCGGCATTTTAGGGAGTTAAACGTCATGAAAGATATTGCTGCATTTATTTCAAACACATTTCTATCGATCAATATAGAACAGATAGCAGCCAAATTCCAGCGAGTATTTGTTGTGCCAAGTGATATTAAAATAGAAATAATTGATTTGCAGAACGATATTGAGCTTAAAGCAAGATCCAGGGATGGTGACTTTTGGGGGCTTGTCAGGGAGTCTTTCCTCATCTCACCACATGTGCACTAAAAGTCAGTGCCTACTTTGGGTTAACTGATCTGTGTGAAATTGCATTTTCACAGATGAAAATTATTAAATCTAAGTACAGGAGCTGTCTTACTGACAGACACTATGAGCTAAATTTCAGGGAGCTAGCAGAAAGTATTCAGCCCCCCAGTCATCACACTGAGTGCAACAGTCAATTTTTATTCATTTATTTTTCGTGTTGAAATAAAATTAAATAATGAAACTTAGAATTAAAGGTGCTGTAATGTGAGCATTATAAAAATAAATTAATACCAATTAGGATAATGGTAATATAGCCATACTCCTGCTACAGAAAGCTGTTTGTAAACAGAGATTGTTTCCAGGGTTGCGGGGTTTTACTTCCAGTCTTTTCTGGCATGTGTGTATAAGCCCCCCCCCCCCCACCCCACCGCTGCACTGGTTTTGCCGTCCAAGATAAAGTTGTTCCTTTGAACATGAAGTTGTCGAGTGGTCATTTTTCAAAGGAGAGTTTACTACGTATGACTCACATATGCGCTCTAGGGCTAAAATTTGCTTTTGCATCAAAAGGTGTATCAGGCATAATGTATTTGTGTATTTATTTTTCTTTTTTTTTCGGGATCTACTGGGAAAGTCTCAAAGATCGACTGGTTGGCAACCACTACTGTACATGCTTCTAATTCTATAATCAAGTTCGCGGACAACACCATGGTGGTTGGCCTGATCAGAGGGGACGAGATGGCCTACAGGTGGACTTCAGGCATGCTAGGAGCCACATCTACATCAACGGAGCTGTACTGGAGCGTGTATCAAGCTTCAAATACCTTGGTGTCCACATTTCTGAGGATCTCACCTGGTCTCTGAGCTCCTCCATCGTTATTTCCTTTGGAGCATCAAGAAAGCTCACCTCTGTCCCAGGATACAGACGGACTTTTACCCCTGTACCATTGAGAGCATACTCACCAACTGCATCTCAATGAGGTATGGCAATTGTCCCGTATCAGACGCAAAGCACTCCAGCATGTGGTGAAAACTGCCCAGCGGATTATCCGCACCCAATTGCCCACCATTGAGAACATCTACCATAAACGCTGCCTGGGCAGGGCGAAAAGCATTATCAAGGATGCATCTCACCCTAACTATGGACTCCCACACCAGCAGGCACAGGAAGAGCTTCTTCCCTGAGACTGCAACCCTGCTGAACCGCACATCACAATGCTATGCAGTATTGCACCTATATTGTACTGTCTCAGTACTTCTATATTTGTGTGCTGTAGCACTTACTTTTTATTCACAGTTATTTAGTAAATAACACTATTCTTTGCATTTCTGGTCAGATGCTAACTGCATTTCATTGGCTTTGTATCTGTACTTGGCACAATGACAATAAAGTGAGTCTAATCTATTCTCCTATACTTTAGTCCTTCAAATATACAAAATCAACACTCAAAATCATCATTTTTGATTATACTCCACACCTTTTAATGTTGAACAAAGCCATCCAATTCCCTTTGAATTTCCATTATGTTGTGCTTTTTAACCACTTGGAATACACTCTGCTCCGCCCATTTCCATTCTCAAGAATATAATGTAGGTTCCTAAACAGATATCAATTTCACAGTTTTTAATCACTTGCGCAGTACATTGATTTTTTTTTTGTCATCTAAAGCTGCCTATTTTGAATAAAGCTGACATCTTGAAAGCATCTTGGATGGCAAGGTGGAACTATTGAAATTCTGGGCAGAGGAAAGAACAGACTTTGGTAAAAAGATTTGTACCTCTTTCAAGCTCACTGGCTGAGCAAATATATGTGCTGTATCCTTTTCCTGAATCTGGTCCAAAATTGAACGTAACATGACAGTTAATGGTGTTAGCTGGAGCTCCATTGCAACTTGCTGAACCTTGACCTGCCAATATTTAATTGCATAGATTAAAAAAATCTACAACACAGAACAAAGTAAAATTGAAAAGCACCTTTTAAATTGAATAATTCTTTGAACTAGTTAAGAATGGATACCTGTTCACGTTTTAGTTTTTCACGTTTGCGAATAAGTTCGACTAGTAAACGTGCTCTCTCAAGGTCATGACGAAGCCTTTGCCAATATTTCAACTGCTCTTTCAAACCATTTTTCTGTTCATCATTTGTTCTCTTTTTTTGGTACAAGAGGAAAGAGAAAGAAGAGGAAAAATATCTTTAAGAACTACTGAAGCATTTTCACCTTGAAAATATAAACAAGCAGCAACAGCAATATCTTGAATATAAAAGCCAATTTTTCTTTCTAATTTCACTTACAGTTCTAGCTAAAATATTCTTGTTTATCAAAGTTAAGTATAGTTGAAGAAAGCCTATCAACAAAACCCACAATACTCCATCGCAGAATTTCTTTGCTTTGGGAATTCAAATTCTTTAGTTTTATTTTGCTCTAGGGCTTACTGCAGGGTGTTCTACAGTTTTAAAACATCAAATGAATCACAAATAATCAGAGAAAAAAACTGATTTTGAATTTCAACCGTATTTTTAAATTTTATTTCAAGTAAAACTAAAATAGTTTTAACATTGGTAGACATTTTTTTTTATAATGCTCCAGGCCGCAGCCCATTGTTTCTATCGTCCACTTGCTTTCTTTTATACCTTCTTGGATTCTTCATTCCTATTTCAACGCCTTTCTCCATTTATTTCTGGTCTCCTGGATTACTTGTAACCTTGTCAAATTTTTATTCTAACCTTTTACCAATCCTCCAACTTCCTACTCTCTGGTCACAAAGTAGGTTTCCTCATGGAAGTGCATGCTTTTATGTGTGTACATTTCTGTACAGAGGCTTTTTGACCAACATGTGAGGTGGTCTATTGAAGCACATATTGCCACTTCTCACTTACCACTGAAGTACTTGCTTTAATCACTCTTTCTTCCCAATTAACATTGCCAGTTTCCTTGCCAATTCATTCTTCCCTTCCAGTGGCAGATCACTAATCACAACTGCACATAATACCCCCTTCCAGAATATCTAAAGAGATTTGTAAACTGTTTTTTTAATGCACAGACATGAACTCAGATGCAAGCTTGATGGTATTTTGATTCTTTCAACTGAATGGTAGCGTTAACCATATCCGACAGTGAAAATAGTTAAGCAAACGTTTCTTGCAACTATACTGCATGGCATGGCAGGTGGGAAAATGACTGAGAAGCTGTTGTTGCAGCATAAATTTGCTAACAGCACCTCCAAGACTTGGCATTGGAGACTGAGGAAGCTTAGTTTCTTGCAAGTGCAGAATTCAAAGGTAAAATCATTGAAAAATGGGTGATGGGTAGGCAGCTGAGGGAATTATTCACAGTATCAGCTAGCTTTTGATGAACTAGTGAAGGATTTTAGGTGGTCAGTGCTCTGTGTGAAAAGACTTTAAACATCAAGAGTCAGTGCAATGGCCAAGACAAATTCAGAAAGCAGATGAAAAATAGATGAGATGCTGGTAGAGGAGTGCAAGAGTGGGGGCTTATGATTGTGCTTGTTAATGGAGAAGTTCATCTGAAAGTTTGTGGAGGGAGATGCTGAAAGTGAAGGAGTTGTTATCTCTTCATCATTCCTGGGTTTTGACAGTGGGGGGTAAAAGGGCATATTAACTAAACCAGCTGCGTACTTTGCCCAACTTGTCTGCTGGCCCAGGACTTAACAGGGGGATAACTGAGGATCATACCCACCATAATTGCTAGAGATATTAAGTATTTCATTCAGAAGATCATGAGGATTAAGAAATTATATTTCCACAGTACTTGGAGCTGGCAGTTTGAAAGCTTGATTGTAAATACCCATTGAAATACATTTGTAATTTACTAATCACCTGTGTAGCTTCTAACATGCTGCCCTGAAGCAACAACATCTACTAGGATACAGGACAACTTTTCACTGCATAGATTTTATATTAGATACACATGTTAGTTTTTTTTAAGAAACAATTTATTACCCAGCATTTTGTGTGGGCAAAGCAGTTTATAGATATTCATAGATTCATTAAAATTCAAACTATGTTCAGTCTGGTAAATGCCAACCTTATAAAGCAGATACATTCAAGTGTTTTATCACAAATCAGATATTAAAAACAGTCTGCACTAATTTCAATAAGAGGAAATCAACAATACCTGCTGTGAATTTCTCTGAGACTGCAAATGTGACTGTAAACGACGAAGGAGAGGTACACCATTTCTTGATTGTCGTTTAAGTGTCCAGTAAACATACACCCTCTGTATAAATTGTTTTTTTCGTGGTATTGATACCTGACTCATTATTTTGTTTAGCCTGCAAAGATAATAACTCACTTTTAAAAGTCATTTCGGACATAACAAGAATAACGGGGAAACAAAATTCAGGACGTGATTATGCATAATTAATTTTGTGCCAAATTTTCTATGCTTGTATTAAATTTTTTGAAAGGGCACAAACCTCACAATTTTGTTTCTGCAAAGCACAGTAAATGTTTATAGATTCATTAAAAATAAGAATGAATATCACAATGATCATTTTTATGATTTTAAATCACAGAAAACTACGAGTGGCTAAGATATGCTGCATGTGACTTCCTTTATATTACGAATGTACTTACTCACAAAGTGTTGTGGGGATTTAGGGTCAGGTGATCTTTTAAAAAAAACATCTACATTCAAGTTAAATATAACCAGCAATTTGAATGTTAGGAGAACTATTTTTTAAAAACTGGACTCCGCAATCTTGTGCACTTCCTTAATTTACAGCCTAGGTCTGCATGGAGAACAACACTGAAAATTCTGTCACAACTGCTCTTTATAACCATAAGATATACATTTTCTCCAATTTAAGAAAACCTTAATCTCATTACATGACCAGATATGCGCAGAAAAAGGACAATGCAACACCAACATGACTCCTATACACTAGCAAATTAGCAAGTTTTACTGATGTCCCAACATGATCCTATTAAACTTTACTCAGAATAAATCTGTCACTCTACCTAGAACATGGGCCAAATGCTATCTGACATCTATTTCTGGATGAATATTAATTTCTAGTAGCTAAAAAATCATCCCAGCAAGTCCACAGAACAACCCAGTTATAAACACAAAATGCAGGCCAGGCAGCATCTATGGAAACGAGTAAACAGTCAATGTTTCCGGCCGAGACCCTTCAGTCCTGATGAAGGGTCTTGGCCTAATACGTCACCTGTTTACTCTGTTTCACAGACGCTGTCTGGCCTGCTGAGTTCCTCAAGCATTTTGCATGCACTACTTTGATTTCCAGCATCTGCAGATTTTCTCTTGTTTGTGGAACAGCCCAGTTCCCATGATAGCAACATTATACTACTCTCCAAGGATGAACCACATTGCCTACAAACACAATGTCATATATTACCACAGGTTTAGTTCCTGATTCCATTCCATCTTATTATCTATTTCTATTTTGAAATGAATAACCTTCACCTTATTTTCTTAACTGCTGCAGAAATCCTCATCTACACCTTTGTTACATAGGGTGGAGCTTAGGAGCCTAAAGGCGATTCCTTTGTTTGCATCTTCAGAAACAGTTCTATTTCTAGCTAGTTTTCCCTTTCAGGGTTCTTTTGAAGACCCTGACCTGGAGTTACACGCTGACTTTGTTTTTTTTTGCAGAAATGGGCCCCGCTCTCAGGGTCTCATGACTGGCTGCTATTCAATGTACTGAGGACGCTGCCTAGAAGACTAGCACGCCTTCAGGGTTCTGGGATTTCGTGGCTCTGGAATCGGGCGGACTCGAGTCTGTGTCTTCGCAGGAAATTGGTGTGTCGTGGGAGACAGAAGATCAAAAGCAGCAAACTGGCTGTGTGCCCAGAGACCCGAATTCTTTGAGCACAAAGCTCGGAAAAAGTGACGCAACAGACTTTTAACATCGTAAATCAGCGAGTTGCTTGTTATGTTTCCCCTCTCGCTGTGAAACAGGGACACCTCTTTTTCCCTTATAAGGGACAGAAATAGCCTGTGGTATGTCAAATTACTGGGTGAATGAGTAGTCTTTGGGGTACTGCAAGTCTGTGTCTTTATTGATGCTTGCTGCATGCTTGAGTGCCGACTGGGGGGGTGGGGGTGCCGATGCTTTTTTTGCTGGTAAGGGAGGAGGGATGGTTGCTTTGCTGCTGCTTACACGTGAGAGGGGACTTTAGGGTTCTAACATTTAACTGTCATTCATTCTTTGGGATATTCCTCCGTTTTCATGGATGGCTGCGAAGAAAAAGAATTTCAGATGTATAATTGTATGCATTTCTCTGACATTAAATGTACATTTGAAACCTTTGATACATTCAGGCTTGATTCCTCTAATGCTCTCATCCCTCACCCTCTTAAAAGCTGCAGTTTATCCAGAGGCCTGCTAGCCTATTCTTTGTCACATCAATCAGATTCTATTCAATTTACCTTCAAGAATCCATTTAACATATTTCCTTTAGTAAGCTATGAACCATGTGCTTAAGTTCCCTTTCCCCATCAAATCTGAGGGAAGCAGACTGCAATATTTTTCACATTAAAAACAATCTAACTGCATACAGCTGCGATAGTGTCAAACTAGGAAATCAGCTACAGATAACAGGAATTCTGCAGATGCTGGAAATTCAAGCAACATACATCAAAGTTGCTGGTGAACGCAGCAGGCCAAGCAGCATCTATAGGAAGACGTGCAGTCGACGTTTCAGGCCGAGACCCTTCGTCAGGACTAACTGAAGGAAGAGTGAGTAAGGGATTTGAAAGTTAGAGGGGGAGGGGGAGATCCAAAATGATAGGAGAAGACAGGAGGGGGAGGGATAGAGCCGAGAGCTGGACAGGTGATAGGCAAAAGGGGATACGAGAGGATCATGGGACAGGAGGTCCGGGAAGAAAGACAAGGGGGGGGGGGTTGACCCAGAGGATGGGCAAGAGGTATTTTCAGAGGGACAGAGGGAGAAAAAGGAGAGTGAGAGAAAGAATGTGTGCATAAAAATGAGTAACAGATGGGGTACGAGGGGGAGGTGGGGCCTTAGCAGAAGTTAGAGAAGTCGATGTTCATGCCATCAGGTTGGAGGCTACCCAGACGGAATATAAGGTGTTGTTCCTCCAACCTGAGTGTGGCTTCATCTCCACAGTAGAGGAGGCAGTGGACAGACAGTCAATCAGCTACAGATGATAGGATTCACTCAATGGACATTCATGACTAATGAGTCTCGCTTTATAAAAACAACATTAAGTGGAAAGGAATCACAAGCTGAAAGAACTCCATAAAACAAAACTCTGGGAAGTACTTAAAATAAACTTCAGAAGAGAAGTAGACCCCTCTGCTCTTAGTGTTTCAAAAAACAATATCATGGCTGATTTAACTATATTGTCAATCCTGCATTCATGCCTACCATTAGTAATTTTTACCTTCCTACCCATCAGGAATTGATCTACCAAACTTTTAAAGATTTCCACAGCCAAAGAAACTAGACTCACTTCTCCCAAGTTCAAGATTGTTTAGCGTTGTTCTTCAGTACACAAGTGTAAAGGAGAACAAAATAATTGTTACTCCAGATCTGGTGCCGCATAAACACAATTTACAAGGTAAACGAGTGTGGCCACTAACTGTATGTTCGTGGTATTCTGCTGCTGTAGACAATCCAATTCAAGGTTCGACGTGATGTGCATTCAAAGATTCGCTTCTGCACACCACCATTGTAATGTGTGGTTATTTGAGCTACTGTCACTTTTCCTGTCAACTTGAACCAATCTAGCCATTCTCTTTCTCACCTCTCTCATTAATAAGGTGTTTTTGCCTGCAGAACTGCTGCTCAATGGACACTGATTTGCTTTTGCACCAGTCTTTATACCCTCTAGAGACTATTCATGAAAATTCCAGATCAGCAGTTTCTGCGATACTCAAACCAACCGGTCTGCTATCAGCAATCATTGCATGGTTGAAGACACTTAGATCACATTTCTTTCCCATTCTGATTTTGGTCTGAACAACAACCAAATCACGTCTGCATGCTTCTATGCATTAAGTTGCTGCTATATAATTGCTTGAAAAAATATTTGCATTAACAAGGTGTACCTAATAAAGTGGCCATGAAATGTATAAGATTAGCTTACATACATAGATTGTATGTACATCACGTGATGCAAGGTGTAAGAGTATCAGTATATTAGGTGACTGACAGGAAATGATAAAGTGACAAAGTGACCCTTGGCAGAGGAACTCTTCTAGTTAGCAGCAGGGCATACGAAACCATTAGGACAGTGTGGAGTATAAGCATAAAGAAACAGTGCATAGAGAGATGAAGGGTGTTTAGGGGCCCTGAAGAGGAGTGGATGTAGTGGTGGGTAGGGTGAATTACAGATTGAAGGTATTGTCCAACTTGACAGCTTGGGGGAAGAAACTGTTTTTGAGTCTAGTGTTCCTGGTGTGGATGCTGCACAGCCTCTTCCCTGATGGGAGTGAGACAAACAGTCCATAAACAGGATGGGTAGAATCCTTCATGATCTTGCTGATCTTTTTCTAGCACCTTTCTGAGCAACCTTTTACTTTTAAACATTCTATATTCTAACACAAGAAACAAACGCTTCACATCCACTCTCAAAAGTTTGGAATCTTACTTCAATCGGTTCACTTATTATATTAAAACTTTGCAAATAAAAACCCATCTGCTCCAACCTTTCCTCGAGAAAACCTTCTCCAACAATTCAAAACAACCCACCCATTCCAAATACAAGTTTAATAAAATTTCATCCAATACATTTCTTATAAAATGAGACCAATAACGTCCAACACTCCAAACAAAATCCCCACGTGCCCCATATAACTAAAACATAACTTTCAACATTCACATTCAATTCTTCTAACAATAAATTATGACATTGCTGGCTTTCCTAAATTGTTACCTATATCTGGACACTAAATCATGCACTGATACACAGATTAATCTTCATTTCAGAGCTTTGTGGAGTTAATTGTTTAGCTAATAGCTTTTTTTTCTAAGTTTCCTGCCAAAATGGACGTTCAAATTTTTCATAACATGCTTCATTTGCCAGGTCCTTGCCTGCTCATTTAACCTATCTAAACTCTTTGAAACCTCCTTATGCCTTTTATTCAAACTACTTTCTTATGGTCTTTATGCATTTAGCAATGTTACAACAAATTGTCTAAGTTAAGGGCCAAGCACATCACATTAAAAAAACAACACACACACAAAATGCTGGAGGAACTCAGCAGGCCAGGCAACATCTACGGAAAAAGTAGATGCTGCCTACTCTGCTGAGTTCCTCCAGCATTTTGTGTGTGTTCCTTGGATTTCTAGCATTTACAGATTTTCTCTTGTTTGTGATTAGATAACATTAAAAAGAATCTAGTTATGTCTATTTGTTTCCTTGTAGCTAGCCAATGTTCTATCCATACCAATGTTATCTCTTCAACAATAATTATTATTTAAATTTTCTACAGTAACCTTGAGGGAGAACCTTATTAAACCACTTGAAAGTGGTTCACTGAGTATCCCTTCTGTACATGGATGGCATACATTTTGAAATTGAACGTAGCTACTTTTCACCTGAAGGCTTTTTACTGGAAAAAACATACGATAAATATGCTCTGAAGTGTAATCAGCATTTTCCGAAGTTAAGATCCCAGATGCCAGGTTTGGAACACAAAACTCTTACCTCTTCTCTCCTGCCTATCACCTCCCTTCTCCTTCCCTGTCTCCTGTGGTCCACTCTCCTCTCCTATCAGATTCCTTCCACTCCAGCCCTTTATCTTTCCTACCTACTTGGTTTATGTATCATCTTCTAGCTAGCCTCCTTCCCCTTCCCCCACCTTTTTACATTGTTGTCTTCCCCCTTCCTTTCCAGTCCTGAGGAATGGTCTTGGCCCAAAATGTCGACTGTTTATTCATTTCCATAGGTGCTGCCATAGCTGCCGAGTTCCCCCAACATATTGTGCGTTGTTTTGGAATAAAACTGGCCTGAGTAAAATATCCCCATTTGAAAACATTCTCGTGTCTTCTGAATTCCCTTAATTAAATATTCTAACAGGCTTTCCAATAACTCTGAGGATATCTGGTGAATGCCCAAAGTAAATGGGAATATCAGTTATCAGTGCCAAGCTAGATGATTTCAGTCAGAGGTTTAATTAGGTCAATTCAGTTAAGCTAAGGAAGAAGTAGTAGTCAAAATTCCTAATCATGATTATTATACTAAAATTTATGCATTCAACTCAGCTTAAATAATGTGGTGGTATCTCATAGACCAATAGCCAGTCAATCAGCTTTGTCCATCTCTGAGCACTGGACAGAGGTCTCCCATTATAAAATCCACCAGATATCTTCACTCAGTTACGAGAAATCCAATGATCATCTTTAAGGTAACAAATAATTTGTTCAGTAGTAAGAAAACAGGCATAAAATTTGTTCCTGAAATATTGTAAGAAAATCAGGAGAACTTCTCAGCCATATTTCCGTGCAATCAGTTTTGTTCTTTATTACAATTATCAAATTTCCCTGTGGAATTCTATTTACTAAGGTTTAGAGTGCACTGTTCAAAAAACCACCAAAAAACTGATGTGCTAGAAGAACTCAGCAGTTCTAGCAGGATCTGAAGGGAATGCTCATCAACCAATTTTGTTATAATTACTCGTTCAGCAAATAAATCTTAATGCATTTATGCAACTATTTCTTTCATGGTAGTTATAAGCAACTAACACAAATTGAAAATGAAACCAAAACCAGCACACGAAATGAAGCCATGTACACAGAGAACAAGAAACAGTTCATATATAATTTTTCAGCAGAGATTTTAAGCAGATTTAACTAATGCTAAGATACAAACTGAAGAGGAAAGTCTTTTTAGTGTACTGGCAATATTTTACTTATTGTTTCACATTTAAAAGTAGTTGCTCATCTGCTGATTGTTATTATAGGATCTTGGCATTCTGTAATCCTATGTTGGAGCAGCGACCCCAGAACTATTTAAGCGGCTATTAAGCATTTTGGGAGGTCTCAAGTTCATCAGAAGTGCAATAGAAATGATTTTTTTTTCTGTTAAGACAGTAAATATCAGCAAGAGGAAGAAAATGGAAGTCTGAGCTTCAGAGCTTTCTGTATCCAATATATAGTAATTAAGTTTCCAGTATCTGCAGTTTTTTTTATTTTCATTTAATTTTGAAGGCATGAACTATACATTTTTATAATTTTTAAATGTATCAAACTATGTATTATGCAAAATAGGTAAAATATAAACATAATCAACATATGAAGATGTAAGAAAGTGTCAGGCAATAAAAGAAATGTTTAATAAAGACAGGCACCCTGAACAAAATACTATAGCACTGCAGTGACTCAGCAACTGAACAAATAGTTGCGGATATCTGCATTTAAAATTGTTACAGCACAAATCAGCAATAAATTTTGTTTGGAAAAAAATGTACAACTCTTTTCTTATAACGTAGTTTGCCAAAACTGACAAAGTCCAGGTCACATTTTAAATGGGATATACCACTTGAGTATATTACGGACACATGAATGGAGGAAGGATATCCATGTCAGAAGGGAGAACCATTTTTAAAAATAGTCAGAAAAAATAAAAACTACATATGTTGTAAATCTGTAATGCTGGAAATACTCAGATCAGGCCATATCTGTGGGAAGTGAAATAGTCAAACTCTATTTCTCTTCCCATGGATGCTGCTTAACTTATTTTTAGCATTTTCATTTTTACTCTTTCTATATTTACATATCATTTTCATGTTTACTGTTGATTACCCATACATCCTTGCAGCTAATTTTAACTTCTAAAATATACCTGTTAGCTTTACGGTCCTTCTCATTGTAAACTCTCCATCACATCAAACTAAACATTCTTAATATTCAGCTGTCTGGCAATCCAGTTACACTTAACATACCAGTCTAGGGAGTGTCTTATTCCACATTTTCTGACCTACACTGAGTCTTGAACCACCAACTGCACAATTATCCAAGTATTAAAATCCCTCCAAGACTCAATCTCTTCCCACCTCCATAACTTACTTCAGCTGCTCAATTCTTCAGTCTCAATGTTCCTTCTAACTCTGGTCTCCAGTACAATACACATATGCTTAACTACAATAATGCCTTCCGATAGTTTTGTAATTAGGGAAATGTATACCACATGCGCAGCAAAAACTGGAAATTCCCTCGACTTCACCTTATCCCCATCCTTTAAGGTCACCCCGAAAACCCAAATTTTGACTGTCACATATACTAATCTTTACTTTCTTTGATTAATTTTAAAACTTTAATCATCCTTGTTTTAATATATTGAAGATGTGAATAAATGTTTTGCTGATATTTTAAATAGCAGCTGCAACATAAGCACATGCATACTAACATGCAATGTAAATGAAAAAGGATCTAGTGCTTCTCCAGTATATTTGAAGAATAAACTCTTCTCAGACTTCCAACCGAGAACAAGTATCAATTTTAACCGACATTTCAATAACAAATTCAGCCATCTTCATCAGGGATCTTTCCTGGGCAGGTCTGGAACAGTGATATTTACACCCCCATCATCCGTCCCTCCTGATTGGTTAGACCTCATCCAATCAGATTTCTGCTGTCCCATCTTGTTTACAATCAAATTCCAGTTCTTACTTAGAGCTAGACTTTTGTCTTTGTTAAAATTCTTTTCCTCTAGTTTTATTTCAATGGCTTCCTTCACCAGGTGGTTCCAAAAGCCATTGGCACAGCACAGCAGTTTTGAGTGGAAGTCAATCTTATGATCATTGCAAATGCAATGTTCTGCTAACACCGATTTCTCCAAGTAACCCAAATGGAAACACCTCCGGCGCTCCTCGATGCAGGTTTCCACCGTGCGCCCTGTCTGGACAATACACTCTGCTCTGCATTCACAGGGAATCCAGTAAACGCCAGCCGTCCTGAATCCGAGGTCATCTTTGACCCACATAAGCTGTGATTTGAGCTTCCTTACAGGTTTGTGGATGGTATTAATTCGATATTTCTTCAGCGGTGGATCTGTTTGGGTTACCTGGAAAAATTGACAGTAGCAGAACATTGCATTTGCAACGGTCATAAGACTGACTTTAACAGTACAAAACTACTGCACCACGTCAATGGCTTTTAGAAGGGAAGCCATTGAAAGAAAACTAGAGGAAAAGAATTTTAACAAAGACAAAGGTCTTGTTCTAAGTAAGAACTGGAACTCAATTGTAAATGAGGTGGGACAGTGAAAACCTGATTGGATGAGGACTAACCAATTAGGAGGGACAAAGGATGGGAATATAAATACCCATCAGGGACTAGCTATCCCTGATGAAGATGACAGAGTCTGTCATAGAAGCATCGGTTAAAATCAATATCTATACTTGGCTGGAAGCCTGATAAGAGTTTATTCATGCAATAAACATGCAATGTGGAGGTCACTGCAGCAAGACATTTAAGAGGATGGAGTTTTACCTTCTTCCTCCAAAAGCTCTTGGTGCCAAAGGCCCACACTGACTCACGATCAGCAGCACTCCCAAAGGCCTGATTCACTATCAACAATAGATTTACTGTAAAAGCATTAGATGATGATGGAAGAGTTCTTGTCTTCAAGTAATGTGCATTTCACAAATACTCATTTTCTACATTTATAATGTAATATTCCGTATACATGTGACATTAAGCTACAGAAAACAATCTACAGGTGTCCCCCGCTTTTCGAATGTTTGCTTTACGAAACCTCACTGTTACGAAAAAAGGCAGCGCGCGGAAAAAGCAACAGCTCTCCCCCGGAATGGCATTCTTGCCAGCATTGCTTAAACACGTGCATGTGAGCAGCCCTTAGCAAGATGAGTTCTAAGGTATCGGAAAAGCCTAAAAGAGCTCGTAAGGGTGTTACACAGCGTAAAACTAGACATAATTAAGCATTTCAATCATGGTGAACGAAGTAAGGACAAAGTGAGTTTGTCTTGTGGAAGTTGACGAGGATGATGTTGAAGAGATTTTGGCATCCCATGACCAAGAACTGATAGATGAAGAGCTGATGTAATGGGAAGAGGAAAGAGTAACAATCGAAACTGAATGCAGTAGTGAACGGACCAAAAGTGAAGTTGTCCAGGAACTGAACGTGAAGCAACTGCGTGAGATTTTTGCTGCAATGATAAAGCACGACTTTAATTTTAAATGGGTATGTCGGTTTAGGCATATTTGCAGTATGGTTTGAGTCCTTACAAAGAACTGTATGATCTAAAAATGCGCGAGGCTAAGCAGTCAAGCAAGCCTTCCACATCAGCCACAGCAGACGACGAACCTTGACCTTCGACATCGAGGTAGGCAGTCATAAGAGAAGATGACCTGCCTGCCCTGATGGAAACAGACGACACCCCAGTGTCCCACCACCCCAATCCCCGGGCCGTGGACAGATACTGATACGCAAAGAACGCAGCAGTAGCCGGGAGGCACCCAGCACATCTTGAAGAAAAAAAAGCCAAAATAAACAAGCTAATTAATTAGGTGCCACCTAGCACGTCAATGTCGGCCCAGATCAGAGGCGATTGCCAATTGCGTCGCCTCTGATCTGGGCCAACATTTACATGCCGGGTGGCACCTAATTAATTAGCTTGTTTATTTCGGCTTTTTTCTTAAAGATGTGCTGGGTGCTTCCCGGCTGCCGCTGTACCCCTGCGTGCTCCGTGGATCAGTATCGGTTCACTGCCTGGAGGTTGGGGACTACTGCACCACCCCAACCTCCGACGACTCAGACTAACACACCATCATCAGTGTGCTCCGCGCTGTCTTCCCAATTCCGGTAAGTAATACTACACTGTACATACATTATTTCTACTTTATACTGTATGGGCTGTGTATTTTTATGCGTTATTTGGTATGATTTGGCAGCTTCATAGCTTAAAGGTTACTGGAGAGAGTGTTTCTGCCGAGAGTGCTTGCGTGAGATTTTCACTACGGAGAACAGTGCGACAATGATTTGGAAAAGTATTTCTACTTTATATAGGCTGTGTATTCATCATATCATTCCTGCTTTTACTATATGTTACTGTTATTTTAGATTTTATGTGTTATTTGGCATAATTTGGTAGGTTATTTTTGGGTCAGCCAACACTCAAAAATTTTTCCCATATAAATTAATGGTAACTGCTTCTTCGCTTTACGACATTCCGGCTTATGAACCGTTTCATAGGAACACTCTACCTTCGGATGGTGAGGGAAACCTGTACTGTAACTGAAGACAAAGCTATTTTGTTAAAGAGGAATCTAAGGGTTGAAGAAACAAAAAAGACCAAGGTAACATGCCTGAACGACTGGTGTCCTGTTGCATTCACCTCAATAATAAGCAAATGCTTTGAGAGGCTGGTCAAGGATTACATCTGCAGCTTGCTACCACCCAAACTAGACCCCCTACAATTCACCTACCAACACAATTATCAACAGATGACACAATAGCCACTGCTCTACATACCGTCCTTACACATCTGGAGAAGAAGAATGCTTATGTGAGAATGCTGTTCTTGGACTACAGTTCAGCATTCAACACCATAGTTCCATCCAGCCTCGACAAGAAGCTCAGAGACCTCGGCCTTGACCCTGTCTTTGTGCAGTTGGATCCTGGACTTCCTGTCAGATCACCAGCAGGTTTTAAGAGTGGGCTCCCTCACCTTCAACCCTCTGACTCTCAATACAGGAACCCCTCAGGGCTGTGTACTGAGTCCCCTCCTTTACTCCCCGTATATCCATGACTGTATCCCCAACCATAATTCCAATCTGCTAATTAAGTTTGCTGACAACATCAAACTGATTGGCCTTATCTCAAACAATAACGAGGTGGCCCACAGGGAAGAAGTCATCTCTCTGACATAGTGGTGTCAAGAAAACAACCTCTCCCTCAATGTCGCAAAAACAAAGGAGCTGGTTGTGGATTACAGGAGGAACGGAGACTGGTTAACCCCTATTGACATCAATGGATCTGGGGTTGAGAGGGTAAACAGCGTCAAGTTCCTCGGCATCCACATCACTGAGGACCTCACGTGATCTGTACACACCGGCTGTGCCTCTTTCACCTCAAACAGTTGTGGAAGTTTGGCATGGGCCCCCAGATCCCAAGAACTTTCTACAGGGGCACAATTGAGAGCATCTTGAATGGCTGCATCACTGCCTGGTACGGGAACTGTACCTCTCTTAATCGCAGGACTTTGCAGAGAGTGGTGTGGACAGGCCAACGCATCTGTAATTGTGAACTTCTCATGATTCAGGATATTTACAAGGACAGGTGTGTAAAAAGGGCCCGTAGAATCACTGGGGACCCAAGTCATCCCAACCACAATCTATTCCAGCTGCTACCATCCGAGAAGCGGTACCACAGCATAAAAGCCAGGACCAACAGGCTCCGGGACAGTTTCTTCTACCGGGCCATCAGACTGAATAACTCACTCTGATTTGAGTGTACTCTATATTACATTGACTGTTCTATTTATTATAAATTACTATGATTGCACACGGCACATTTAGATGGAGACGTAACATAAAGATTTTTACTCCTCATGTAAGTGAAGGATGTAAGAAATAAAGTCAATTTAATTCAAGGGGACAGGTACAGGAAATAATGGAATAAAATTCAATGCTAAACATACTTATAGTACCTACAAAGAGTATTCACCCACCCACTTAGAAGCTTTCGTTTTATTGATTTACAACATTGAATCACAGTGGATTTAATTTGGCTTTTTTGACACTGATCAACAGAAAAAGATTCTTGTGTCAGTGAAAACAGATCTCTATGAAATGATCTAAATTAATTACAAATATAAAACACAAAATAATTGATTACATAAGTATTCACCCCCCCCCCTTAACATGACACACCAAATCATCACTGGTGCAGCCAACTAATTTTAGAAGTCACATAACTAGTTAAGCAGAGATCTATTTTTGGAGACTTGCAGTCAAGGTGTTGCAATTAATTGTGGTAAAAATACACCTGAATCTGGAAGATCCAACTGTTGTGCGTCAGTATCCTGGCAAAAACTACACCACTGACACAAAAGAATACTCCGAGCAACTCCGTGAAAAGGTTATCGAAAAGCACAAGTCAGGAGATAGATACAAGAAAATTTTCAAATCACTGAATATCCCTCAGAGTACAGTTAAGTCAATCATAATGAAATGGAAAGAATATGGTACAGCTGTAAATCTGCTTAGAGCAGGCCATCCTCAGAAACTGAGTGACCATGCAAGAGGGGACTTGTGAGGAAGTCCACGAAGAGACCTATGACAACTCTGAAGGAGTTACAAGCTTAGTGGCTGAGATGGGAGAGACTACACATAGAACAAGCCCAGGTACTTCACCAGTCGCAGCTTTATGGGGGAGTGACAAAGAGAAAGCCGCTGTTGAAAAACATTCACATGAAATCTTGGCTAGAATTTGCCAGAAGGCATGTGGGAGGCTCTGAAGTCAGCTGGTAGAAAGTTCTATGGTCTGATGAAACCCAAATTAAGCCTTTTGGCCATCTGACTAAACACTATGTTTGGCATAAGCCAAACACCGCTCATCATCAAAAACACACCATTTCTTCCGTGAAGCATGGTGATGGCTGCATCATGCTGGAAGGCTTGTGAAGGTAGAGGGTAAAATGAATGCAGAGAAATTCTGGAGTAAAAGCTGATGCAGTCTGCAGGAGAACTATGACTTGGGAGACTTGTTTATCCGTAAGGCAATGACCCCAAGCATAAAGCCAAAGCTATACAGGCATGGCTTTAAAACAACAAAGCTAATGTCCTGGAGTGGCCACATCAGTGTCCAGACCTCAATTCAATTGAGAATTTGTGACTGGACTTGAAAAGGGCTGTTCACTCACAATCCCCATGCAATCTGACAGAGCTTGAGCAGTTTTGTAAAGAATGGGGAAAATTGCAGTGTCCAGATGTACAAAGCTGATAGAGACCTATCTACACAGACTCAAGGCTGTAATTACTGCCAAAGGTGCATCTGTAGCGATGTGCTACACACAGCGCTAGAATAACCACATGGAGTCGGTGAGTTAGAGTTGCGATGAAAGAGATTTATTCAAACTTCGCGGCCCGCTTTAAAGCCTTCCCGTTCCCGCCCTCCCTGGGCGGGATTGCTGTGGGGAATGTATATTCCCAGACCCTTTCTGCGCGTGGGATTTTCCCCCTGCTGGTGAAGATGGCCTGGCGCCCTTTTTGCTGCCGGCTCTCTGCCTGCGCGCGCTGTTGTGAGCTGGTTCGTGTGTGCCAGAAAGTGGGTCGCCACATAACCCCCTCCCCCCCCAGAACCGGCGATACCTCCCCCAATGTCCACAGTCTGGATCGGCCTCTGTTTGGGAGGTCTGCCCCTGCGCCGCGGTGCCTGAGCCTGGACCGGTTGCGCCAAGTCCACATGGGCCGGTTTGAGTCGGTCTACCGTGAATACCTCCTCTCTCCCCGCAATGTCCAGCACGAACGTGGACCCGTTGTTCCTGATCACCTTAAACGGTCCCTCGTAGGGCCGCTGTAGCGGTGCCCGGTGTCCGCCCCGTTGTACAAAAAGAAACTTACAGTTCTGCAGGTCTTTGGGTACGCAGGTCGGGCTCTGTCCGTGCTGTGAAGTGGGTATGGGGGCCAGGTTACCGAGCCTCTCTCGTAGTCTGTCCAGGACTGCTGTGGATTCTTCCTCTTGCCCCCTTGGGGCTGGTATGAACTCTCCTGGGATGACCAGGGGCGCGCCGTACACCAACTCGGCCGACGAGGTGTGTAGATCCTCCTTGGGCGCCGTGCGGATTCCGAGCAGGACCCAGGGGAGTTTGTCCACCCAGTTAGGCCCCTCCAGGCGGGCCATGAGAGCCGATTTCAGGTGACGGTGGAAGCGTTCCACTAGTCCGTTCGACTGTGGGTGGTAGGCAGTTGTGTGGTGTAGCTGTGTTCCTAAAAGGCTGGCCATAGCCGACCACAGGCTGGAGGTGAACTGGGCGCCCCTGTCGGAGGTAATGTGGGCCGGTACCCCAAAGCGTGCTACCCAGGTTGCGATCAGTGCTCGGGCTTGGTGATCTGTGCGACGGATGCCCCTCTCTCTTTCCTGGCATTCCACAGCACATCTGCTTGGGCCGCCACCTCCCGGGGGTTGCTGAAATCTGCGTCGGACAGCAGCAGGCATATGTCCTCGGGCAGTTGCTCTAGGAACGCCTGCTCAAACATGAGGCAGGGTTTGTGCCCTTCAGCCAGGGCCAGCATCTCATTCATTAATGCTGACGGCGGCCTGTCTCCCAAACCATCCAGATGCATTAAGCGGCATGCTCGTTCGCGCCGTGAGAGTCCGAAAGTCCTTATGAGCAGGGCTTTGAATGCTGTGTATTTGCCGTCCTCAGGGGGCGACTGTATAAACTCCTCAACTTGTGCAACAGTCTCCTGGTCGAGGGAGCTCAGCATGTAGTAGTAGCGAGTGGACTCCGAGGTTATCTGCCGAATGTGGAATTGTGCTTCTGCTTGTTCGAACCATAATTGGGGTCGCAGCGTCCAGAAGCTTGGCAGTTTTAACGAAACTGCGTGAACAGATGCAGCGTCGGTCATCTCTGGTCCAAATATCGTTTGGGCCGTCGGGGTCACCAATTGTAGCGATGTGCTACACAAAGCGCTAGAATAACCACACGGAGTCGGTGAGTTAGAGTTGCGATGAAAGAGATTTATTCAAACTTCGCGGCCCGCTTTAAAGCCTTCCCGTTCCTGCCCTCCCTGGGCGGGATTGCTGTGGGGAATGTATATTCCCAGACCCTTTCTGCGCGCGGGATTTTCCCCCTGCTGGTGAAGATGGCCTGGCGCCCTTTTTGCTGCCGGCTCTCTGCCTGCGCGCGCTGTTGTGAGCCGGTTCGTGTGTGCCAGAAAGTGGGTCGCCACACATCTACTAAATACTGACTTGAGGGGGAAGAATACTTACCCAATCAACTATTTTCTGTTCTATATTTGTAATTAATTTAGGTCATTTTGTAGAGATCTGTTTTCATTTTGACACAAAGACTCTTTTTCTGTTGATCAGTGACAAAAAGTCAAATTAAATCCATTGTGATTCAATGTTGTAAATCAATAAAACATGAAAACTTCCGGGGGGGGGGGTGAATATTTTTTATAGGCACTGTAATTCAACATCTATGGAGGGAAATAATTAATATTTAGGTTTCATACATAAAAATGAAAGTGAACAACCTTATTAATGGTACATCTAACTCTGACAATACCAATACTTTGTTACTATTGAGATGAATAGGGTTTCATCACCAAAGATACCATCCAATTATAATTAGATTTGTTTTACTGGGAATCCCATTATTGAACAAAGATGATATGGATTTCAAAGCTATCTAAAAATAAATGTGAAATATTTGATATGGGAGAAATATTCCTGTTTGCAGTGTTTAATAACTAGAATGAGAAACAGGATTATCGTTAAATTAATAATTGTCATTCAACTACAATTTGCTTTCCCTCCTTTAAACACTAACAATTTAAGTTATCATCAATTAAGCTGTTTGTTTCCTTTTACATCATACTATGGGAACTTGCTTTACACTTAATCTGTTACTTATTTTCCCTATGTGAAACAAACACAGAAAGACCCAAGTACCCACTGAAAAATTCATCACCAAGCTGCATTGCCACTACCCAGAGGTCTTTTAATAATTTGTCCTCAGTAAAAGAATGAAAAACGGTTTTAAACATACAACTGCCAGGAAAAGCAACATCTATACTGAAGTTTGTGCATGTTGTCATGCTCGGTATATTATGATTAATCAACATCGTGTGTGTTCTGTGGTGTTATTTTCTCTCAGTGATAATTTGGACATTTTTCTAAGATTACTGGATTTTTCTCTTACTCTCTCCTAATGTCATTACTGTATCTCCTAATCTGTTCCTTTTCTAGTCACATTTTCATTTTTCTCCTGCTTATTTCAGCTATTTCTTCAGTATTTCTCTTCAAGCAATGAGAGCTGCAGAAGTGAAAAAGGAGAATAGACCAAAACACCAGCCTTAGTCAATCCAAACAAAATATAATGGTACACAACTCTTTTGTCTGCATAGGTCTTTTCAACTGGGAAGAGGTATAAAAGACAAGACCAAGAGTAAGCATAATAGACAGCACAGCTAGCAAAGCTACCACCTCCAGTATGAGATACCAGGTTCAATTCTGACCTCAAGTGCTATCTGTGTGGAATTTGCATGTTCAATGTACGTCTGCATGGGGTTCCTCTGAGCACTCTGGTTTCTTACCACATCCCAAAGATATGCAGGCTGGTAGCTTAAATAGCCACTGTTAAATTGTCCCTAATGAATGGTAGAATCTGAGGAGGAGTTGAAGAGAATGCTGAGATCAATCTTCGATTTGTGTAAATGCTTAATGCACTCCCAGTGGACCAATGGATCTGCTTTCCAACTGTATCTTTGACTAACAGCTACCAGAGGACATACAGATTCAAAAGGCTGGTGATCACACAAAGTGACTTAATTCTAGACTGCTATGGAATTACACTAAAAATATTTAAGAACTGGTTAGGTTGCTGTTTTTTTTGTGCAACATAACGGCGACATTAGAAAACTGGCTGTAGAATCCGATTAACCCATAGTAGCACAACTTCAATAAAAACTAGAAAGAGATTCCATGACAAAAAGACAAAAACCATAAAAGCAATTTTTGACAGATACAACATTTTCATTTAGGTTTATTCCATTTGTTATAGATTTCAGCATAAGACTTTCAGTTGAAAATCAGATGATCATTTAACAAGTCACTCACCCATCTGGTTGAATGCACGGAACAGATACAACAGGCACCGTAGTACTTTTTTCAGTTAAGAGCTTCTGTGCCTTCTTTGTCTTCTGCCTTGTCTTACATTTAGCTTTTGTTGCCTTGTTAGGTGAATCTTTTCTACATAAGCCATTTTTTAGTTCAGCTGGCTCATAAATGTTTAGTGGCCTCCTCACACACCCTGGAGGTGTATGCACAGCACAGAAGGCAGTCTTTTTCACATTGAATGTCGTTGTTCCATTGGATTCAGTTTCTTTAACAGGCTCCATTTTCATGTACAGACCTGCTTGCTGAGCACATGTTACATGGAATGCTGTATAACAATTTGCTTTATGGCACTGGATACAAGCACCAAGCCCTTTCTGTTTGCAGAGGTAGCATGTCAGTTTCCACCTAGCTGCTGGAATGTTCTTGACACCATCAATAGGTTCTATGAATACAGTGTTAGCAAATCCAACTTCAGGAACCCACAGAGCACATACAACATGTCCCCACTGATCATCCTCAGTTTTCTTGAAAGCACCACCCTTATTTGGGCACAAGATACATTCAACAGATCGAGATGATGATTGCAAGCAACGACGGCACAACCACTGCCCTTCAGGTATATATGGAACTCCATAGCATTCCTGATGCACTGCTAAATTACACATGTCGCAAAACAATATTACATTACTGTTTTGACACTCTCCATCCATGCATATACAACAAACAGCATCTTCATCAATTAAAGACTGAGGATCACCTTGATTAGAATTTTCAAAGTAAGATTCCTTTTCCAGTTTATCCATTAGAAACTCAAACACATTCTGTGAAACTACACTCAAACCATCACCTTTACGCCTTTCATTTATCATTTCCAACCATGCGTAATCTTCCTCATCCATATCATACTCAACTTCGTTATTGAGCTCCTCTGCGGACTTCTCAATGAGTCGATAATAAGACGAAGGTCGACGAGGAGCAGAAGGTGGTTCATAATCTACTATCCTAAATCGTGGTTCCGGCAATGCGTTTACTTGAGTCTGAGCACCATGTGTACTTTGACTAACAGCATCCTTCTTTTTAACTCTATTGGATTTGCACCTTTTCGTCTTTACAAAAACAGGTGGACGTTCACTGTTTTCTTTGTTGCTGTTACATTCAACAATTTCTTGGGCAGTTAAGTCATCTTCTGAAATTATTTCCAAAGGATCATAAATACTAATCCGGTGTAACCGTCCATCAATTTCCATTTCAACCATTCGTTGTGCTTGAGCGTATGTCAGCATTTCACGGCTTGGCGAATGCTTCAACTTGCAAGGTGAAGCTGAGCGCCTTGCTGTCCCTCGTTGACACCTTCCTTTCCTCCTCATTGTTAATAATGAAGACAGCTGAAAAATAATTTAACAAAGTCAAAACCTCCAACTCCTGTGTTAACAAGTTACAAAACATTGCAAGAACCTTAAAGTTAAATTGGACCAAAACCATTAAAACCTTCTTTTGCCTGTAGAAAATTTTGCAGCCTAGCTATATCCAGACTGAATTGCAAACTTTTTTTTTAAATGTATTTGGCAATCAATCTTACTGGATCATAGTCAGGTGTTGCAGTGGACATTTCAAATTGATGAACATTAAAGCAAATATTAAATAAAGTGTGAGAAATTGGAATTAGACTGGTCAGATATTTTTGGCTGGCAGAAATACAAAGGTCTAAATGACACTCAGTCATAAAATTTCCAATGATCCTGATTTCTATGACTTTAAATTACTCCTTGAGGAGGAAGAGGAAGCCATAAAACTTTACAGCATAGAAGGAAGCCATTCAAACTAATCTTCGCTTATTCTTCACTAAAGCCTTTCAAATCAGAACTTACGGCCCTACATGCTCCTCATAGGATTGCAAAGTCCTTATTTCAAACATTGATTCTATTTTCTCCCTCAAAATTGCCCAATTATTTCAAGGCAAGACATTTTATGCTCTAACAATCATTGGTTTATTTCTCCCCTCACCATCTTGGTGATAATTCTGATTCTTCATTGATTAGAGGGTCAAGATTTACATAACTTTACAAATTAAGTGTCTTCCCTTCTCTGCTCCCATAACTATATACCTGCACTTTCTTATTACCTGATTTCCCACCTCTGATGGCAAAACTGCCTGCTATACTATACACTTTGACTAATCTAATTAATAGTTTATTTCACTGTATTAATATCCCCAGAGAAGGCAGAAAATCATGTTTTATTAATGCTTTAGCAACAAGCAGATCCAGTAAACAAATTTTAAAGTATAATTATAAATCAATTGCATACACTAAATTCAGTAAATTAAATATATCTGACACAAATATACAAGCGCAAAACAATTTAAATAATAAGTAACATTCAACATTTTTTTCTCAAAATTGAGATTATCTATTTTGATAAAAGAAAAAGTGAGCATTTGTTAAATGGTGAGGGAATGGGTATTGTTCAAATGGAGATGGGTGAGCTTATACTGAATACCAAGATGCAGGTCAAACTGGGTAAATGCTACATTGGTCTTTATTATGAGAATTGCACTTGGGAGTACTGTGAAGAGTTTTAAAATTTGTATCCCAAAAAGGATGCTCTTCCCATAGAAAGAGGAATGAAGATTCAGTAAACTGATTGGCTGGACAAGGGCGATATTAAGGAGTCTAGATTGTGTTCATTGGAATTTAGAATGAGGTAGTTTTATCAACTGACAAGATTGTTGAAAGACCTAGTCGACAGATTAAATGCATGAAGGATGCTTCTCCTGATTGAAGAGCCTAAGACCTGGGACACAGTTTAAGAATAATGCTATTTAGCACTGAAACAAAGAAAGAAACTCTTTACTTTAGGGTTACGACCATTTGGACTGCTCTATCCTAAAATGCTGAGAGTGTAAATCACTGAGTTCAATAAAAACAGACTGAGAAGATATCTGGATGTTAAGGAAATACGATGGATGACTGAGGCTGAAGATCAGCCATAACCTTAATAACAGACAAGATGCAAAGAGCCAAATGGCCTACTGCTTATGCTACATTTTTTTTATGTTTGCAACTAGCAAAGATATCCTGATTTTTACATATTCTGCACTAATCACTGAAATGGGTAGCTAATACTTTTTCCAAATTATACTGTTCCTTACCAGACTGCCTACTATTCTTTAAAGTTCACTAGTGCTTGAATTTAGCAGCAATAATTCTCAAGTACCCAGTTTTCATGTGCAAAGTGACATGAAGATTGTCAACTGAGAAAACCATCACATTTAAGCATTACGCCACCAAACATCGATGCCGATTTCCCTGATGGGACACTCCAGTGATGTCCACCAACAGACTAACAGCAATTTCCTCCTGAATTCTAGGAAGACCAAAAGCCAATAAAGATTTGACGTGACATCTAAAACTTTAACAAATTTCCATAGATGTATAGTGGAGAGAATATTGACTGGCCGTGTCACAGCCTGGTATGAAAACACCAATGCCCTTGGACTGAAAATCCTACAAATCCTCCAGTCCATCATAGGTATAGCCCTCCCCATCATTGATCACATCTACCTAGGAGCACTAACCATAATCAGGGACACATACCACCCAGGTCATGCTCTCTTCTTGCTACTGCCATCAGGAAGAAGGTGTAGGAACCTCCGAACTCACATCACCAGTTTCAGGAACAGTTACTACTCCTCAACCATCAGGCTCTTGAAACAAAGCAGATAACTTCACTTGCCCCTTCACTGAAGTGTTCCCACAATCTACAGACTCACTTTCAAGTACTCTTCATTTCAAGTTCTTGATGTTTATTGTTTCAATGCCTACTTTGAAAGGGAGAATATAACTACAGTTGTGAAGAACCCTGCTGCATTCAGTGACCTCTGTCTCGGAGACCGATATTAGGCTATGTTTAAGGAGAGTGAACCCTCGCAAGGCGGAAGGCCCTGATGGCTCTGAAAACTTGGGCTCTGAAAACAGCTGGTAGGAGTATTCAAGGACATTTTCAACCTCACACTGCTATGGTTGAAAGTTCCCATCTGCATCAAAAAGGAAACATCATACCAATGCCTAAGAGTAATGTGAGCTGCTTTAGTGACTATCGCCCAGTAGCACTCACATCTCCGGTGCTGAAATGCTTTGAGAGGTTGATCATGGGTAGAATTAACTCCTGCCTCAGCAAGGACCTGGACCCACTGCAATTTGCCTATCACCACAATAGGTCTATGGTAGACGTAATCTCAAAGGCCCTTTACACGGCCTTAGATCACCTGGACAATACAAACACCTATGTCAGGTTGCTGTTCGTCGACTATAGCACAGCGTTTAACAGCATCATTCCCACAGTGCCGATCAATAAGCTACAGATCATGGGCCTCTGTACCTCCCTCTGTAATTGGATCTTCAACTTCCTAACCTGGAGATGGCAATACTTTATATTTTATTGTTGCCAAACAATTGGTACTAGAACGTACAATCATCACAGCGATATTTGATTCTGCGCTTCCCACTCCCTGGATTACAAATATTAAATATTAAAAATAAAATAGTTAAAATTAGTAATTATTAAAAATTTAAATTATAAATCATAAATAGAAAATAGAAAAATGGGAAGTAAGGTAGTGCAAAAAAAAACCGAGAGGCAGGTCCGGATATTTGGAGGGTATGGCCCAGATCCGGGTCAGGATCCCTTCAGCAGTCTTATCACAGTTGGAAAGAAGCTGTTCCCAAATCTGGCCGTACGAGTCTTCAAGCTCCTGAGCCTTCTCCCGGAGGGACGAGAGATGAAAAGTGTGTTGGCTGGGTGGGTCGTGTCCTTGATTATCCTGGTAGCACTGCTCCGACAGCGTGTGGTGTTAAGTGAGACCAGGGACGGAAGATTGGTTTGTGTGATGTGCTGCGCCGTGTTCACGATCTTCTGCAGCTTCTTTCGATCTTGGACAGGACAACTTCCAAACCAGGTTGTGATGCAATCTGGACAGATTGACTATAATATCTCCTCCTAGCGTACCTCAGGCATATGTGCTTAGCTCACTGCTCTACTCCCTTTATACCCATGACTGTGTGGCTAGGTATACCTCAAATACCATCTATAAATTTGCTAATGATACCACGGTTGTTGGCATAATCTCAGATTAAGATGAGAGGGCGTACAAAAGCGAGATATAGCAACTAGTTGAGTGGTGGTGCTGCAGCAACAACAACCTTGCACTCAAGTAAGAAGAAAGAGCTGATTGTGGACTTCAGGAAGGGTAAGACAAAGGAACATGAACCAATCGTCATGGAGGGATCAGAAGTGGAGACAGTGAGCAATTTCAAGTTCCTGGATGCCAAGATCTCTGAGGATCTAACCTGGTCCCAAAATATCAATGCAGCTATAAACAAGGCAAGACAGCGATTATACTTCATTAGGAGTTTGAAGAGATTTGGTATGTCAACAGATACACTGAAAAACTTCTATAGATGTACCGTGGAGGGCATTCTGACAGGCTGCATCACTGTCTGGTATGGGGGTTGACTGCACAGGACTGAAAAAAGCATCAGGAAGTTACAAAATCAGTCAGCTCCATCTTGGGCACTCGTCTCCATAGTATCAAAGACAACTTCAAGGAGCAATGCCTCAGAAAGGCAAGTTCCGTTATTAAGGACCCCCATCACCTCTTTTCATTGTTACCCTCAGGAAGGAGGTACAAAAGCCTGAAGGCACACACTCAGCAATTCAAGAATAGCTTTTTCCCCTCTGCCATATGATTTCTAAATGGACAGGGAACCCATGAACACTATCCACATAATTTTCCTTTTTTTTTTAAATACACACACACACACACACACAGTCACTCATATACAATCATCTATATTATCATGTATTATTGTATTGCTGCTGCTAAGTTAACCAATTTCACAATATACGCTGATGATAATAAACCTGAATCTGATTTATTATCATTATTTCTTTTTGTGTTTGCGCAGTTTGTTGTCTTTTGCACACTCATTGGACACCCAAGTTAGTGAGGTCTTTCACTGATTCTGTTACGGAATTACTGAGTATACCTGCAAGAAAATGAATCTCAGGGTTGTATATGATGACATATATGTACTTTGATAATAAATTTATTTTGAGCTTTTGAACTTTGCAATCTGCCACAAATTGTTGCACCAGACACAAACCCAGACTCCATAATTAAAAAAATGTTTCTTCACAGAAGATAAACTAAATTAAACACCAACTACAAAATCCAAATTTGTAAATCTATCAAGAATGATTCTGTTTATTTTTGGCCTGATTTCCTCAAACAAGATTACTTTTTCCAATAAGGACAGATTAAATAATTTTAACACATCAATCAACTTAATTTGAAAGCAATTTGCAATACCAAGAGAAACCTGAACACATTTAGTCATTTAGAGAAACAAAAGATAAAGAATGTGTAGGCACTTCATGACTGATCCTACATTATGTTTACTTCTGTCTAAAAACAGAAGCCTATGTTCTCACTTAATGACTAAGTTCAAACCCACAAACAAAAATATTGCTGTCCTATTACACGCAAAAAAAAATTTAAATCCCTCAAGATCTCAAGCCAACATCGGCAATTTTGAACAACCAGTAAATCTATGCCAGAATTCCCGAAGTATTCAATGAGAATACGCACAAAGTACAGCTATGCTGAGTGTATTAACATTAATTCCATAGGTATACTGATACAATTTCAACACCTCTGCTATGTAGACGATACAGTCCTGATAGCAAAACAGTGAAGTAAATTTACAGAAACTAGTATCTACCATCAACACAGAGAGTGAAAGACTTGGCCTAACCTTAAACAAAAAGAAACTGAAGTAATGGTAATATCAAATAAACCTGATATCCCAAACTGTAGCAACACACATAAAAATTGCTGGTGAACGCAGCAGGCCAGGCAGCATCTATAGGAAGGGGTACAATCGACGTTTCGGGCTGAGACCCTTCGTCAGGACTAACTGAAAGAAGAAGAACTCTTTCAAGTTTGCAATCCCAAACTGTAGGATCGTATTGGGAAATGAAATCCTGGAACAAGTTCACAACTTCAAGTACATTGGATCATGGGTAACATCTGATGGCAAATGCAAAACAGACATAAAAGCAAGAATAGCAATGGCAAGAACAGCATTTACAGAAATGAGAAACATCCTAACGAACAAGAAAATAGCAACCAACATCCGCCTTAGAACTCTCAGCTGCTACATTCTTCCTATATTGATGTACGGCTGCGAGGCATGGACCATCACAAATGCAATGGAAAAAAGAATCAATGCAGCAGATGTGGTTCCTCAGAAGAATGCTATGCATATCACATATGGACAGGATAACCAATGAAGAAGTTCTACAGAGAACGAAAATAAAACATACATGACAAAAAAAAAATCAGAAAAAAGCAATCAAAATACTTTGGACACATCATGTGAAGAGAGACATTAGAACATTTAGTTACAACTGGAAAGCTGGAAGGAAAAAGAAGCAGAGGCAGACAGAATGAAAATGATAGATGGAATAACATCATGGTTAGAAACAGGGGAGGCAACAACTACAATTCAGAGGGTCAGGGGCCGTGATGCATGGAGAGACACGATCGCCCACGCCGAACAGCAAGGCATCTGAATGAATGATACTGATAACATACAGCTTCCATTCTACATCATCTCTCAATATTTGTACCACAAATCACTTAGATGTGGGTAAAACTTGACACTACAATAGAAGAGAAATAAAGCTAAAACCTTAGGATGCGTGTACTTGTCACCAACTCAATGTTTTGCAAGCTACATTAGAGGCTTCTATGTCCAGCTTCCAATGCCTTGCTTGTTCCAACTCAAGAATGTTAACTTCAGCATCACATTTTCCTTGCTAGCATGTAGTTTAGCTCATCTGTAGTTTAACCACTTCTGTGATAAACAAGCAGAATAAGGTAAAAATGCCAATAAGGTACAAAACAATGATGAAGTTTTGAGGAGTGGGAGGTCATCTAGTAAAAGAAATGTAAAAATAAAAGTCTAGAAAGAACCAAGGAATTGATGTGCACTCTACTTGCCAAAGCTTAGTGAGATATTGTTTTATTGGTGTAGTCTGCTAAATTAATGTAATCAACCAAACAGTTCTGAAAACTTATTCAGGAGAATTAAGCCTTAAAACATTAGCAATGCTTGAAGGCATAAGTCTGGTAATAGCTGGGTTTTGAACTTTCTACAGTTGACCTCTTAAAATAAGAATACATTTTACAGATAATTATAACTTTTTTGAAGTTAGGCTACAATGGTGGATAATTTGAAAACATTCCAGAAAGAGGTCTTTCATTCTAACAGGATGAAGTCTCAGAAAAAAATACATCAGATTTCAATCTACATTCAAATTATGCTTATTAAGCATTGTTAAAACACAGCTGAGTTCACTGTACATTCAGCCCCTGTGATGGAGAACACCAGGAACATGGTTGGAAACATGGTTCCGCTCTTTTCCTCCCGGGTGGAAAAGAGCGGAACTATAGATCTAACCCATAAATCAGACACAAGTTAGGCTCATCTGATCTGATCAGTTTCACCTCCAGGGCCAAATAGGCTTCATCACAGTCCCACAACATGCCATCAGGTAGACAGGTACAAGAGCCTCACGACTTGCACCACCAGGTTCAAGAAATCACGACCCCTCAACCATCAGGTTCTTCAATAAAAATTAATCACTTGCCCATCCATTGAGATGTTCCCATAACCAATGGACTCACTTTAAAGACTCTTTATCTAATGTTCTCCTTATTATTGCTATTATAGCAATGATGGCTCAAGGATCAGAATTGTGCTTTTTCAATGACTTGCATGAAGGGACAAAATGTATTTCAATATCTCATCTCTTAATCTCACGTACTCGTTACTCATCACTATTTACTTATATTTGCATTTGCACAGTTTGTTGTCTGATCCTGTTAATGGCTACTATTCCACAGACTTGCTGAGTATGCCCACAGGAAAATGAATCTCGGGGCAGTATATGGTGACATGTATGTACTTTGACAATAAATTTACTTTAAACTTTCAACCTTACAGGCGGGCCTCAAAATCTGGGCTCTCTCGCCGACGGGAAGCGCCGGCCAACCCGGAAGTAGGTCCCGGCCGGGGCCCGGGGAGGCGCCGTGACGTCACTGCGGCAGGAGCGTCCCCGGGCCTATTTGAATGAGCGGCGGCAGCGCGCCCAGGCGACACGCCCGATATCACCCACCCACCAATAAACCCCTTACTGTACCTTCCGCCCCTCCCCCACATGCCCGCTGAGCTCCGGTACTTCCCCGCACTCCGGGAGGTAAACCCAAACTTGCCGCAAAAAAAGCTGCGACTGAAAACATGGCGCCCGACAATAACCAGGAGCCAACCGTCGGCGCAAGGCAGCAAGGTGAACGGCAGCGACCCTCCCCTCAGGGCCTAACTTACCGCCTGTCAAGAAGAGCTTAAGGGACGGTGTTCGAAGCCGAAGAGCCCCCGACTCCACTCGGAAGGCGCTCATGAAACGGGCGCCGCGCAAACACACACACACACCAGTCGCCTTCCTCCTCCTCCGCCGCCGCCGCCTCCCTCAGCCTGAACTCACGCGCCGCCGCCGTCTCCTCCTCCTCCCGCTCCCGCTCGCGCCGCGCGGCCAACTGTCACCAAACGCGCCAACGTTCGGCTCGCAGGTGCCGCCACAGCGGGAGCCTGTGCGCGCGTTGGATGCGTGTGCAAGCGCGGTGCGGTTTCTTTCTTTCTTTCCACTCCTTCCCTTCCCCCTCCTTTTTTTCGCTTCCACTTCTTTCTCGAAAGCTCTGTTGCTGTGTAAGTGTGTGTGTGTGTTTTTTTTCCCTTCCCCTTCTTCAACAACAATGCACCGTTTCGGTTACACAAGACGTCGGGGGCGCTGACGTCAGGCGCAGACCCCCGCTGGCAGCCAACCATCGTTGGTTAAGTGGCCGCGAGACGGGGAGGGGGAGCATGCGCGACCAATCAGCGGGCGGAGATGGCGTCGCGGGCGATCGCTCGCCCTTTTACCGCCCGTCCTGGGCAAGTCAGGGCCGGGTTGAAAGATGTTTAAGTGTTATTTGGCACAGTAGTATCTTTCATTATACTCTTTTTATCAGACCTTTGTTTCCTACGGCGTGGAAAAGTGCTCAGAACTCTGAAGGGCCGGAGCCCAATGGCGATTACCGGAAGTGAGCCGCGGGGGTCCTGCCGCCCGCCTCCTAACGTTGCAGTGCTTCATTCAGGGCGGTGCATGTCGCGGTCGTGACCAATGGGAGTTCTGGTTGACTGGGGCTCTTCCTGACTTTAGACATAGACTTGCTTTGCAGCATTGTGTTGCGTTTGTTAATTTGCGGGCATGTTAACAAGATTGCAGAGCAGCTTGAAAGGTGATTATTCCTGTACTCATATTTTGGCACAGGTGATTAGAACATTCAAGGTACATTTATTATCAAAGTATGTAGCAGTATACAACTCTGAGGTTCGTCTTCTCAAACAGCCACAAAACAAAGAAATCCATGGAAGCCGTTCAAAGAAAAACATCCTCATCACTTTGATGATAGTCAGAAGACCCGGTGCCTAGATGGAATATTTTCATGAGACCTTGTGAAAAGATGTTGATTGTAAAAGTGCTTACGAATTTGTTATGATTAGTCTTTTTAACCAAAGAGGATAACTTCACTTGCCCCAACGCCAAATTGTCTCCACAACCTATGGACTGACTTTCAGGGACTCTTCATCTCATGTTCTCGATACTTATTGCTCATCTATTTATTATTTTTTCTCTTGTATTTGCAGAGTTTGTAGTTTTTGGCACATTGGTTGTTTGTCTGCCCTGGGTGCAGTCTTTCATTGATTCTATCATGGTGGCTGGAATTATTGAGTATCCAACAAGAAAATGAATCTCAGGGTCATATACAAGACCATAAGACATAGGAGTAGAATGAGGCCATTTGGCCCATCACGACTGATCCTTTCCCCAGCCTCCCGGTAAGTTTGGTGCAGTGTCCAATCAAGATCCTTTCAATCACTGCCTTAAAGACACCCAACAACCTGCCTGGGGTAACACATTTACAAATAAATAAAATATGGTAACATACATGTACTTTGACAATAAATTTACTTTGAACTTTGAATTTTTGTTATATTTTCTTGTGGCAGTGTAGGAAGTAATTTGGCCTGTCAAGTCAATGCTGCCTTGATGAGGATTTCCCTGCTTATTTTCCTGTTATTCCATTTTACTTGACCATCAACCTCACCCATTTCTCCTGTAGACTGGCTGTGCTATAGGGAAGATACAGCAGCCAATTAACCTGCCATGTTTTAAGAATATGGAAAGAAACATCACCTGCAGAAACCCACATAATTACAAGTAGAGCATACAGACTCCACACTGACAGTTCTGCAAATCCTGTAAATCTGAAGTGAAATCAGAAAAATACTGGAAACGCTCAACGGGTTAGGCAGTATATGTGAAGGAATATTTCCAGATTGATTGCCCAGAACTCAGAATGAAAGAAACAGTTGATTAGTTGATTTTAACTGTAGAGTGGATAAGGGATGGGTTGGACTAAGGAAATGCATGTCAGTTGAGTCCAATGGATGAGTTAATAGGCAATGTGCTGCAATAGCAGGACAAGATATGCAAATTGAATGGGAAAAGAGGGCAGAAAAAATTCAAGCCAATATCACAAATGAATAATTTAAAACAGAAATGGCTAGTCAAATACAGACAGATTAGAGAACCTAGAAAGTTGCAATGCACCCAGGTGTTCAAGTTTGTCCCCAGTTTGTGGTTGCTTCACAAGTCAGCACTACCTGTTGCATTATCAGGAAGTGGACTCTACAGGATGTTTCCTCTACTTGCTCATTGCTTGTCTTGCCTTTCTAGAGGTTTCTGGTCTTTCTAGTATGGAAGTTGGTCCTTGTTGATCAGTTTGTCTGTCTCTTGGATCAGTCCTGAATTTTTTCCAAAGTCAGAGTTGAAGTCATTAGCCTTAACCATGACTTCCAGAGTTGGCATGTATACGGTGATGACAGTAGTCTACCACTTCCATGTTGGAGAGAATAAAGGATCATTATGCATTCACTCATCCCAAAACAAATGTGTACCGAGTTTGAATAATAATGCTATACAATAAGACATTATCTTGTTGGTGGAGCTCATTATGGAAGAATGAGCACTTTATGGACTGCAAAAGCCCAGAAATAAGCTCAAGGTAGTAAAAGAAGTTGGAAATCAAGTACATACATGGAAAAAGTACAGACATCGAGCACTGTTATTGAAAGATGATACAAGACAACTATAGGGACCAATCTTTGCAAGGAAGATGTCCAATTCACAAGTGTGAGAGGAAAATCTTAGTAATAGAAAGTAAAACCATACAATAGTGACTTGCTTGATTTTCTTTTTGACGAGAGTGGGAAAGGTAGGACAGTGGATGGTGCCTACATGGATTTTAGTAAGGTGATTAACAATGTCCCTCCTGGGAGGCTAATTCTGAAGATTAAGATGCATCGGGTTCATGGCAAATTGGCTATTTGGATTCAGAATTAGCTTGCGTATTGACAGAGGGTAGTGGTTGAGGGGACTTATTCGAGCTGGATATCTATAATTGGTGGTGTTCCACAAGGATTGGTGCTAGGACCTCTGATGTTTATGATGTATAGAAATAACATGGAATGAATTGTAGATGGATGGGTTAGTAAATTTGCGAATAATTACTAAAATTGGTGAAATTGTGGATAGCATAGAAGACCGGCAAAGAATAGGGTGCAATATAGATCAGTTGCAGATGTGGGTAAAGAAATGGCAGATGGAGTTTAACTCAGATAAATGTGAGGTGTAGCATTTTGGCAGGACAAAGGCAAGGAGACAGTCCATTGTTAAGGGCAAGATTCTTAATGTTGCTGAGTAGAGAGATCTTGGGATCCAAGTTCATACACAGGTTAAGGCTTATGGAATGCTTGCTTGTATTAGTTGAAGCACTGAGTTCAAAAGTCAAGAGGTTATGTTGCAACTTTACAAAAGTCTGGTTAGGTCACTTCTGGAGTATTGCATATAGTTCTGGTCAACCCCAGTATAAGAAGGATGTTGAGGCTTTGGAGAGTGTGCAGAAGAGGTTTTCCAGGATGCTGCCTGGTTTAGAGGGCGTGTGCTATCATGAGAGGCTGGATAAACTTGGGTTATTTTCTCTGGAGCGCCGGAGACCGAGGGGAGATCTGATAGAGGTTTACAAGATTATGAGAGGCATTGCTAGAGTGAACAGAGAATATTTGTTCCCCAGGGTTCAAATGTCTAATACCAGAGGGCATGCATTGAAAGTGAGAGAGGATAGGCTCAAAGGAGATGTGAGGACAAAGTTTTTTTTTAAACTCAGAGTCATCGTTGCTTGGTATGGTAGAGGGAAATACATTTGGGGCTTTCAAGAGATGTTTAGATAGGCACATGGATGTAGGGAAGATGGAGGATCATGGGCATAGTGCAAGTAGGAGTGATTAGTGATTGGGTTGGTTTGCTTTTTAGCAGGTTCAGCACAACATTATGGGCTGAATGGCCTATTCCTGTGCTGTACTGTTCTACGTATATTAAACAATCATTCATTATGTACTGTATGCATTAATACTGGTGGCAGGGTGGAGATACGGTAAGTCTACTAAAGGAGGTGCAAGGTGCTCCTTCCCTCAGCTAGCCTGCAAGTCACCCTTGGGCAAGCTGTAGCATTTGCTTTGCCCTCCACCCCACCCCATCCCAGATCAGGGTCATGTGAAGCCGTGGGAGCAGCCATTGTTGGATGGGCAGCTGGTGCATAATCACAAGTCCTGCTTCTGTGCAACACACACAAAATGCTGGAGGAACTCAGCAGGCTGGCAACATCTATGGGAAAAAAGTACAGTTAATGTTTCAAGCCAAAACTCTTTGACGGGACTGGAGAGAAAAAGGCTGAGGAGTAGAATTAAAATGTGGGGGGAGGTGACAGAGGACCACCAGGTGATAGGTGAAACCTGGAGGGGAAGGGATGAAGTAAAGAGCTGGGAAGTTGATCGGTGAAAGAGACTGAAGGCCATGGAAGAAAGGAAAAGGGGGAAGGAGCACCAGAGGGAGGCGATGGGCGGGCAAGGAGATGAGGTGAGGGAAGGGAAGGAAAGGGGGGATGGTTGGACATCATTACCAGAAGTTAGAAAAATAACTGTTCACGCAATCAGGTTAGAGGCAACCCAAACGGAATACAAGGTGTTGTTCCTCCAACTCAACTATGGCCTCATCACGATAGTGGAGGAGGCTATGGATGGACGTATTAGAATAGGAAGTGGAATTAAAATGGGTGGCCACTGGGAGATGCCGCTTGTTTTGGTGGATGGAGCGTAAATGCTCAGCGAAACGGTCTCCCAATCTACGTCGGGGTTCAGCGACGTACGGGAGGCTACACTGGGACACCGAACACAGTAAACAACCCAACAGACTCACAGGTGAAGTATCACTTCACCTGCCTAGGACGACTGTTTATGGCTCCTCCAGTCTCTTTCACGGGATGAATTTCCCAGCTCTTTACATCATTCCTCCCCCTCCAGGTTTCACCCATCACCTGGTGGTTCTCTCTCCCCTCCCCCAACCTTTTAAATCTACTCCGCAGCTTTTTATCCCCCTCCAGTCCCGCTGAAGGGTTTCAGCCTGAAACTTCAACTGTATTTTTTTCCTGGGTGTCAAGATTTCTGAGGATCTAAACTGGTCCCAACATGTAGATGTAGTCATAAAAAAGGCAAGGCAGCGGCTATACTTTATTAGGAGTTTGAAGAGGTTTGGCATGTCAACAAATAGACTCAAAAACTTCTATAGTCGTACCATGGAGAGCATTCTGAAAGGCTGCATCACTGTCTGGTATGGAGGGGCTACTTCACAGGACCGAAAGAAGCTGCAGAAGGTTGTAAATCTAGTCAGCTCCATCTTGGGTACTCGCCTTCAAAGTACCCAGGATATCTTCAGGGAGCGGAGTCTGAGAAAGGCAGCGTCCATTATTAAGGACCTCCAACACCCAGGTCATATCCTTTTCTCACTGTAACCATCAGGTAGGAGGGACAGAAGCCTGAAGGCATACACTCAGTGATTCAGGAACAGCTTCTTCCCCTCTGCCATCTGATTCCTAAATGGATATTGAACCCTTGGACACTACCTCACTTTTTTAAAAAAAAAAATATGATTCTGAAATGCTGCCTGGCCTGCTGAGTTCCTTCAGCATTTTGTGTGTGTTGCTCGGATTTCTAGCATCTGTGGATTTTCTCATTTGTGTCCTGGTCTGTGACCACTGATGCCAGACAGACAATCTCTGGAGAGTATTGATAATGGCTGGGGTTATGTTATTTTGTGAAGACACTGCCCAGGAGAAGACAATGGCAAACCATTTCTGCAGAATTTGCCAAGAACAATCATAGTCACAGACCATGATCACCCATGTCATATGACACAACATAGGATAATGATGAATTAACAAAGTTGTTTGTAAGTGACAGACAACAATGGACGATAATGTACACATATGAGTGAACATACCGAATCTGTTAAACAGAGGAAGTTGTCTATCTGGGCTCAGACGCAGATGGTTTGCCTACAGCTTCCTTGTACCCATCTCTTTCCTCGACTCCTCTCACCCTGGGTCCTCTTTATCCTTGATTCTATTCGTCACACATGCATAAATCTCATCACACTCTAATAACTTCAAGGTGTTTGGACAAACATATGGGGAGGATGTTAGAGGTAGAGTACTGTGCAAAAGTCTTGGGCTCATGTTTATAGCTAGGCAATGCAAGACTTCTACAGTACTGTAGTAATTTTGTGTTGCATTGCACTGCAATTCTGTCACACAAAAAAAACAACAAATTTCGTGACAAATGAAAGTAATGATAAACTTTCATTCTGATAAGGGTTTCCTGTGAACTGAGAGTGGGAAGGAGGCAGAGAGAGGGGAATCAGGTTGGTGAGGTGGGAGGGATTGGAAAGCACCAGAGAGACATTCTACAATTAACAAAAAGCCAATTGCTTGGACTTAAAATAACCTTGTGTCTCAGGGCTGGGTGGGTCTGCACTTGCACCAACCCCACCCCTGGTGATCCTCCTCTGCCACCTGTTCAACACCCCTCCCGCCATGCACCACCTTCCCCATTCTCAACATCTTTTGTTCCACCAGAGTTACGAACTTTCTCTCTGCTTCACGTTGACAAATACAGTACAGTGCAAACGTTTTAGGCACCCAAGAGATAGATAGACTATGACAATTATTCACTCCCCCCTTAAAAGTTTTTAATATTTTATTAGAAACATAGAAAACCTACAGCACAATACATGTACTTTGGCTCACAATGCTGTGCTGAACATGTGCTTACTTTAGAAATTACCTAGCGTTACCCATAACCCTCCATTTTTCTAAGCTCCATGTACCTATCCAGGAGTCTCTTAAAAGACTCTATCATATCTACCTCCACCACCATCCCGGCAGCCCATTCCATGCACTCACCACCCTCTGTGTTAAAAAAAAACTTACCCCTGACATCTTCTCTGTACCTACTTCCAAGCACCTTAAAAATGTGCTCTCTCATATTAGCCATTTCAGCCCTGGGAAAAAGCCTCTGATTATCCACATCTTATGCCGCTCATCATCTTATACACCTCTATCAGGTCACCTCTTATCCTCCACCGCTCCAAGGAAAAAAGGCCGAGTTCATTTAACCTATTCTCATAAGGCATGCTCCCCAATCCAGGCAACATCTTGTAAATTTCCTCTACATCCTTTCTATAATTTGCACATCCTTCCTGTAGTGAGCACAGTACTCCAAGTGGGGTCTGACCAGGGTCCTATACAGCTGTAACATTACCCCTTGGCTCTTTCACTCAATCCCATGGCTGATGAAGACCAATGCACCGTATGCCTTCTTAACCACAGAGTCAACCTGTGCAGCAGCTTTGAGTGTCCTATGGACTCAGACCCCCAGATCCCTCTGATCCTCCACATGCCAAGAGTCTTACCATTAATACTATATTCTGCCATCATATTTGACCTACCAAAATGAACCACCTCACATTTATCTGGGTTGAACTCCATCTGCCGCTTCTTAGCCCAGTCTTGCATCCAATCAATGTCCTGCTGTAACCTCTGAGAGCCCTTCACACTATCCACAACACTCTCAACCTTTGTGTCTTCAGCAAATTTATTAACCCGTCCCTCCACTTCCTCATCCAGGTCAATTATAAAAATCACGAAGGGAAGGGGTCCCAGAACAGATCCCTGAGGTACCCCACTGGTCACCGGCCTCCATGCAGAATATGACCCATTTACAACCACTCTGCCTTCTGTGGGCAAGCCATTTCTGGATCCACAAAGCAAGGTCCCCTTGGATCCCATGCCTCCTTACTTTCTCAATAAGCCTTGCATGGGGTATCTTATCAAATGCCTTGCTGAAATCCATATACACTAGATCTACTGCTCTACCTTCTATGTGTTTAGTCACATCCTCAAAAAATTGAATCAGGCTTGTAAGGCACGACCTGCCTTTGACAAAGCCATGGTGACTATTCCTAATCATATTATGCCTCTCCAAATGTTCATAAATCCTGCTTCTCAGGATCTTTTCCATCAATTTAGCAACCACTGAAGTAAGACTCACTGCTCTATTATTTCCTGAGCTATCTCTACTCCCTTTCTTGAATAAGGGAACAACATTTGCAACCCTCCAATCCTCCGGAACCTCTCCCATCCCCATTGATGATGCAAAGATCATTGCCAGAGGCTCAGCAATCTCCTCCCTCACCTCCCACAGTTGCCTGGAGTATATCTCGTCCAGTCCCAGAGACTTATCCAACTCACTGCTTTCCAAAAGCTCCAGCATATCCTCTTTCTTAATGTCTACATGCTCAAGCTTTTCAATGCACTGTGAATCATCCCTACAATCGCCAAGGTCCTTTGCTTCAGTATTCACCAAGGAAAAGTATTAAGTATCTCTGCCATCTCCTCCGGTTCCATACACACTTTTCCACTATCACACTTAATTGGTCCTATTCTCTCATATCTTATCCTCTTGCTCTTCACATACTTGTAGAATGCCTTGGGGTTTTCCTTAATCCTGTCCGCCAAGGCCTTCTCATGGACCCTTCTAGCTCTCCTAATTTGTTTCTTAAGCTCCTCCTGCTAGCCTTACAATCTTCTAGATCTCTATCATTACCTAGTTTTTTGAACTCTTTTGCAAGGTTTTCTTTTCTTCTTGTCTAGATTTTCAACAGCCTTTGTACACCATGGTTCCTGTACCCTACCATCCTTTTCCTGTCTCTATGCTGAATGCCACACAAATATCTCCTGAATATTTGGCATATTTCTGCTGTACATTTCCCTGAGAACATCTGTTCCCAATTTATGCTTCCATGTTCCTGCCTGATAGCTTCATATTTCCCCTTACTCCAATTAAACACTTTCCTAACTTGTCTGTTCCTATCACTCTCCAATGCTATGGTAAAGGGGATAGAATTGTAATCATCATTTCCAAAATGCTCTCCCACTGAGAGAGCTGACACCTGACCAGGTTCATTTCCCAATACCAGATCAAGTATAGCCTCTCCTCTTGTAGGCTTATCTACATATTGTGTTAGGAAACCTTCCTGAACACACCTAACAAACTCCACCCCATCTAACCCCTTGCTCTAAGGAGATGCCCATCAATATTTGGGAAATAAATCTCCCACTGTGCCAACCCTGTTATAGAAACATAGAAAATAGGTGCAGGAGTAGGCCATTCGGCCCTTCGAGCCTGCACCACTATTTATTATGATCATGGCTGATCATCCAACTCAGAACCCCGTCCCAGCCTTCCCTCCATACCCTCTGATCCCCGTAGCCACAAGGGCCATATCTAACTCCCTCTTAAATATAGCCAATGAACTGGCCTCAACTGTTTCCTGTGGCAGAGAATTCCATAGATTCACCACTCTCTGTGTGAAGAAGTTTTTCCTAATCTCGGTCCTAAAAGGCTTCCCCTTTATCCTCAAACTGTAACCCCTTGTTCCGGACTTCCCCAACATCGGGAACAATCTTCCTGCATCTAGCCTGTCCAATCCCTTTAGGATTTTATACGTTTCAATCAGATCCCCCCTCAATCTTCTAAATTCCAACGAGTACAAGCCCAGTTCATCCAGTCTTTCTTGATATGAAAGTCCTGCCATCCCAGGAATCAATCTGGTGAACCTTCTTTGTACTCCCTCTATGGCAAGGATGTCTTTCCTCAGATTAGGGGACCAAAACTGCACACAATACTCCAGGTGTGGTCTCACCAAGGCCTTGTACAACTGCAGTAGTACCTCCCTGCTCCTGTACTCGAATCCTTTCGCTATAAATGCCAGCATACCATTCGCCTTTTTCACCGCCTGCTGTACCTGCATGCCCACTTTCAATGACTGGTGTATAATGACACCCAGGTCTCGTTGCACCTCCCCTTTTCCTAATCAGCCACCATTCAGATAATAATCTGTTTTCCTATTTTTGCCACCAAAGTGGATAACTTCACATTTATCCACATTAAATTGCATCTGCCATGAATTTGCCCACTCACCCAACCTATCCAAGTCACTCTGCATCCTCTTAGCATCCTCCTCACAGCTAACACTGCCACCCAGCTTTGTGTCCTCCGCAAACTTGGAGATGCTGCATTTAATTCCCCCATCCAAGTCATTAATATATATTGTAAAGAACTGGGGTCCCAGCACTGAGCCTTGCGGTACCCCACTAGTCACTGCCTGCCATTCTGAAAAGGTCCCGTTTATTCCCACTCTTTGCTTCCTGTCTGCTAACCAATTTTCTATCCACATCAATACCTTACCCCCAATACCGTGTGCTTTAAGTTTGCACACCAATCTCCTGTGTGGGACCTTGTCAAAAGCCTTTTGAAAATCCAAATATACCACATCCATTGGTTCTCCCCTATCCACTCTACTAGTTACATCCTCAAAAAATTCTATGAGATTCGTCAGACATGATTTTCCTTTCACAAATCCATGCTGACTTTGTCCGATGATTTCACTGCTTTCCAAATGTGCTGTTATCACATCTTTGATAACTGACTCCAGCAGTTTCCCCACCACCGACGTTAGGCTAACCAGTCTATAATTCCCCGGTTTCTCTCTCCCTCCTTTTTTTAAAAAGTGGGGTTACATTAGCCACCCTCCAATCCTCAGGAACTAGTCCAGAATCTAACGAGTTTTGAAAAATTATCACTAATGCATCCACTATTTCTTGGGCTACTTCCTTAAGCACTCTAGGATGCAGACCATCTGGTCCTGGGGATTTATCTGCCTTCAATCCCTTCAATTTACCTAACACCACTTCCCTACTAACATGTATTTCGCTCAGTTCCTCCATCTCACTGGACCCTCTGTCCCCTACTATTTCTGGAAGATTATTTATGTCCTCCTTAGTGAAGACAGACCAAAGTAATTATTCAATTGGTCTGCCATGTCCTTGCTCCCCAGGATCAATTCACCTGTTTCTGTCTGTAGGGGACCTACATTTGTCTTTACCAGTCTTTTCCTTTTTACATATCTATAAAAGCTTTTACAGTCAGTTTTTATGTTCCCTGCCAGTTTTCTCTCATAATCTTTTTTCCCCTTCCTAATTAAGCCCTTTGTCCTCCTCTGCTGAACTCTGAATTTCTCCCAGTCCTCAGGTGAGCCACTTTCTCTGGCTAATTTGTATGCTTCTTCTTTGGAATTGATACTATCCCTAATTTCTCTTGTCAGCCACGGGTGCACTACCTTCCTTGATTTATTCTTTTGCCAAACTGGGATGAACAATTGTTGTAGTTCATCCATGCAACCTTTAAATGCTTGCCAATGTTATTATTACTCCTTTCCAGAATCTGTCTCCCTATCTGCTCCTCGATGTCCCTGTTACCGTTGGGTGGTCTATAAAAAAGTTATTGACCCTCTTTTGTTCCTAACTTCCACCCACAGAGACTCCGTAGACAATCCCTCCATGACGTCCACCTTTTCTGCAGCCGTGACACTATATCTGATCAACAGTGCCACACCCCCAACTCTTTTGCCTCCCTCCCTGTTCTTTCTGAAACACCTAAAACCCAGCACTTGAAGTAACCTTTCCTGTCCCTAAGCCATCCAAGTCTCTGTAATGTCCACCACATCATAGCTCCAAGTACTGATCCTCCAAGTGGATCAGTACAAAACAGAGTTTAGACTGAAGACCAAAAAGCTCAATTTTGGTTTCATCAGACCATGGAACCTTCTTCCGGTTGGCTTTAGAGTCTCCCACATGCCTTCTGGTAAACTCTAGCTGACATTTCATGAGAGTTTTTGTTTTCCATCTATGGCTTTCTCTTTGCCACTCTCCCATAATGCTGTGACTGGTGAATCATACAGGCAACAGTTGTAGTATGCGTAGTCTCTCCCATCTCAGCCACTAAAGCTTACGTCTCTTGGTGGCCTCCTTCACTAGTCCCCTTGCACTGTCACTCAGTTTTTGAGGATGTCCTGCTCTAGGCAGATTTACAGCTGTGCCATATTCTTTCCATTTCTTGATGATTGACAATTGTACTCCAAAGGTTATCCAGTGATTTGGAAATTTTCATATATCCAGTTCCTGACATGAATATAACCTTTTCACAGAATTGCTTAGAGCATTCTTTTGTCTCAGTGGTGTAATTTTTGCCAGGATACTGACTCACCAACAGTTGGACCTTGCAGATACTGGTGTATTTTTACTAGAATCTATTGAAACACCTTGACTACACACAGGTGATGGCCATTTAACTAATTATGTGACTCCTAAATCCAATTGGCTGCACCAGTGATGATTTGGTGTATCGTGTTAAAGGGGGTGAAGACACAATAGCATAGTGCTTTATATTTGTAATTAATTTAGTTCACTTTGTAGACATCTGTTTCCACCTTGACACAAAAGAGTCTTTTTCTGTTGATCCGTGTCCAAAATAGTCAATTTAAATCCACTGTGATTCAATGTTGTAAAGTAATAAAAGTCTCCCCCTCTCTATCCCTTTCCCTCTCTGTATGTACTCCACACCTCTCTGTTGTCTCATACCTCCTCTATATGCCTTTCCTCACATTCAGAAGTTTGTTGTTCCAGGGAATTAAAACCTTGGGTAAGATAACTACCCATGATGCTGAGTTACTTGCAGACTTGAGGAAGTCTTCATTCAGCTGCCCATTACTTTATGAGGCTGATGAGTAGATCATCCCCCTCGATCCTGGGCCACACAATCTGAGAGTCGCTGTTGTCACATGTGCATATAGGGGGAGGAATGGCGCTCAAATTTTCATTCACTAGGACTCTGTGGCCTTCATACTGGGGAAGGTAATGATTGGGACAGATAGTGATATGCTCAGACTGTTGGGGAGAGGGTGGTGTGGGGGAAGTCTGCAAAGCTCTTGAATGTGGCTATATTGATCTTTATTTGGTATACTCTTTTCAGGATTTCTTGCAAAAATCTTATGGAAAATTGTGGCTTTTGATTGACTATAAATTTCCATAGTGTTCTTGGAACAGAATTTCCCCTTTCTTTAAAATGCTAAACAGGTGCTGCATGTAGCATTATCTAATAACACTACAAAAAAAAGAGTGAAAATGGAAATGTATACATAGCGTCAAGTGATAAAATAGGATATATATTTCTCATTGCATTGCTACCATCAGGAAGAACAAAGACTGAAGGCTTAAAATATTAAATCTGATTCTGATTCATATTGGTACTTTGTTGAAGAGCTCATTAACCCTGTCATTGACTCAGATATGAAAGCAATATCTCCACAACACCTGCAGAGCTGTACATTAAAGGGTACCATGGAGGTGAGGGCAAATAAGACACATCAGGCATGATTTTCAATGATATTTGGAGATGCTGCAACTTGATTTTTGTGCCAGTATCTCCAATCTTTTGGACATTTTATAACCAAAGCATATGTCTCACCATGTGGAATGGTGCCAAATTATAAAGTGAAAATGAAAGCTGTTTGATGTACAGCTGCAAAATTGGAAATCTATACATTAAATTTACTGTCTAGTTTGCAGTTCATGATTGTTTCTGCCTAATGTTAGAACATAAATACTTAATCACACGAACATTGTTTTTCATCATTATGGAAAACACTAATGGCATCTAAGAAACAATAACCAAAATAGAATAGAATTACATTGACATTCATTATCTGCAAGTTTTTTTTCTACCTAGATCTTAATGCAATCTGGAATTTGCACAACAATGTTTTGCAAAAAATTATATTTACAAAATGCATTTTAGATTATAGCCATAATTATTGAATGACTCTAATTTTTAAATTGCAGCCATTTTGATGAATAGGACAGTTAATACAACTATTCACTCCATACTTGTAGTTAAAGAAACAGCAGATTTGTCTAAATAGACAAGTGAAATAGCTTTCATGCTTTTAAAATATTTTGATTGCAGCCGTTCTAAAATCAATATTGCCCAGAGAAACTGACATGAAACAAATCAATAAAAGAGGAAAGGAAAATAGTATTTGTGACAAAATAAATGGCTCTTTATTTGCAACTTCTCAAGCTTCAAAAGCAGATTTTGGAGGTAATAGCTATACTGTTCACTTTCTTATGTATTTTAGAAGTGTTCCCATCAACTAGAAGATAGCATCTGAAAAATTGTGTAAAAAGCTGACCTCTTTAAAATAGAAAGATACACCTTTGTAAATGAGTGAAACAAGGATCTATCAGCGAGATACCTGGGAATTCCTGGGTTAAGGGCATTGTCTGATTGAATTGATTACATGGGCGGGGGATGTACTCTGTGGTTTAGAAGAATGAGAGGTGAGCTTATTGGAGGATACAACATTTGTATTGGTATTAAGAGAGCAGACATATGGATTTTCTAGAGCTAGAGAAAATAAAGGGATAGCCAGTCAGGGCGGAGATAAGAAGAAATTTCTTCACCAAGTGGGTACTGAAGTTTAAAAGTGTTCTACATGAGAGATGTGGAAGCTCAGTCACTGAATATATTCAAGACAGAAATTGTTTTTTTTTGCGGATGGGGGGAGGGGTGGTGTTGATAAGGGAATCAAGAGATCTTGGATTATCAGAAAGAGGCACTGAGTTAACAGACCAACCATGATGATCAGATTTGATGCATTCCATATTGGCAAAATCTATCCATTCCTTTCTCCTTAACCACAAAAGAAACTTATCAAATATGATTTCTAATTCACAAATTCATGATGATTCTGCCAACTTTATTTACTTGTTATGCTCAGTTACCATTTCTTTACTCTGAGAATCTATCATTTTAGTGCACCGAATTGGTTAACTAGGATACAAACTCTACAAAATGCTAGAGGAACTTAGCTGGTCAAACAGCATCTATGGAGCGAAATAGAGAGTCAGTTTTTTCAGGTTGAGACCTTTCATCAGGACTGATTGATCCTGACCCAAAACATCAACAGTCCATTTCTAGGAAGAGGTACGGTCGAAGTTTCGGGCCGAGACCCTTCGTCAGGACTAACTAAAAGAAGAGCTAGTAAGAGATTTGAAAGTGGGAGAGGGAGGGGGAGATCCGAAATGATAGGAGAAGACAGGAGGGGGAGGGATGGAGCCAAGAGCTGGACAGGTGATTGGCAAAAGGGATATGAGAGGATCATGGGACAGGAGGCCCAGGGAGAAGGAAAAGGCAGGGGGGAAAGCCAGAGGATGGGCAAGGGGTATAGTCAGGGGGACAGAGGGAGAAAAAGGAGAGAGAGAGGGAAAGAATGTGCGTATATAAATAACGGATGGGGTCCGAGGGGGAGGTGGGGCATTAGCAGAAGTTAGAGAAGTCAATGTTCATGCCATCAGGCTGGAGGCTACCCAGACGGAATATAAGGTGTTGTTCCTCCAACCTGAGTGTGGCTTCATCTTTACAGTAGAGGAGTCCGTGGATAGACATGTCAGAATGGGAATGGGATGTGGAAGTAAAATGTGTGGCCACTGGGAGATCCTGCTTTCTCTGGCAGACAGAGCGTAGGTGTTCAGCGAAACGATCTCCCAGTCTGTGTCGGGTCTCGCCAATATATAGAAGGCCACATTGGGAGCACCGGACGCAGTATGTCACCCCAGCCGACTCACAGGTGAAGTGTCGCCTCACCTGGAAGGACTTTCAAATCTCTTACTAGCTCTTCTTTCAGTTAGTCCTGATGAAGGGTCTCGAACCAAAACGTTGACTGTACCTCTTCCTAGAGAAGCTGCCTGGCCTGCTGCGTTCACCAGCAACTTTGATGTGTGTTGTTTGAAATCCCAGCATCTGCAGATTTCCTCGTGTTAACAGTCCATTTCCCTTCATTGTGCAACTCCAGTTTTCCATGATCTGCAGTCTCTCTTGTGTTTGTGTACATCTGCTTCTGTTTCTTATATTCTTAAGTCTTCTACTCACCAAAGTCAATACTGAAAGTCATTTTTCATTGATGGAACGCAGGTTGAGTTTCATAATGTTTGCATGTGTAAACAAGCTGTCTTATTTTTATTGCTATCCCAATATCCAATAAATTAAGTAAACTTTGAATCTGCTCAGTGACGTAAAATGAGAATGATCCATGTTATTCTTATTCATTATTACTTGTGCACAATTGCAGCCATGCAGAAAATCCTTTTTCATTTTCACTGGAATTTTTCATCATACCTACAACTTCTACCATTTTAGTCGATACTTAGACCTACTACTCCAAATACTTGTCTGACATGTTATTATCATGTTTGCACAGCCCTATTGCAAACCCAATATGTATTGATTACTCTGGTGTCAAAAACAAACAATAGAAGAGGGATAATCATCATATCAATTATTTTTAAGAGGTAATTACATTGGTATATTGGAACCAATTCTTATACCTGCTCAGTGTTACAATTTCCTGCTCAGATATGTGTTGTTATCTCTGGAAAGAACAGAAATTTCTTTCATTAGAGGCAACGATGAATGAACTGGGCATTTTTTGTTTTACTAAACTCGTATCAGATTTATGGAAACACTTGGCTATCTTTTGCAAAACAAACCAAACACTAAGAATCCTTTGGGCATTTATATTCTCAGAAAAGCAAACCTGATGCTCCTTTGCATCAACATCTTCGACATGGTAAATCAGAGGCTTACTTTCTTCGTTAAGAGCTCCCACGTAAAATACATCTAACTTGGAACAATAATAAATGAACAATTCCATTAAGTACCAAAACAAAATATATCAATAACTTTCCTGAAATTTTAACAATGGACATATGGCAGTTTTCTACTGTGGAAAAAGTTGGGTTTAATAGTTTGTTGACAAATCTACAGTATAATCTGCCAATATTCATCTTCTCCAAGACTGGTGCGTCAAGAATATATATGTGAGGTAAACTATAACATTATTACCATAAGGCAGAGGGTCCATATAGCTACTTTACAGTTGGCATTTGGATAAACAATAAAACTAGAGGCAACATTACCCAACTAATCACGGCATAGAATTTGATTCTCCTACATATCGCTGCTCTGCTTGAACTTAAGCAGAACAAATTCAAAACTAAGATAGATTATAGGAGGGAGATTGAAAATCTGTTTGAGTGGTGCCACAACAACCTCTTACCCATTGTTAGCAAGACCAAGGAACTGATTACTGACTTGAAGAGGAGAAAACTGGAGGTCCCCGAGTCAGTCCTCATTGGAGGTGGAGAGGGTCAGCAACTTTAAATTCCTGTCCTGGGCCCAATATGTAAATACAGATACAAAAAAGGCACAGCAACACCTCTACTGAGGAGTTTGCAAGGATACGGCATTACATCCAAAACTCTGACAAACTTGCAGAGGTATGTGGTGGAGAGTATATCGACTGGCTGCATCACAGCCTGGTATGGAAAATGCTCCAAAAAGTAGTTATACAAGCCCAGCCATCATGGATAAAGCCCTCCTCTCTATTGAGCACATCCGCAGGAAAGTAGCATCCATCATCAAGGACCCCCATCAACCAGGCATGCTCTCTTCTCACTGCTGCCATCAGGAAAAGGGTACAGGAACAGTTATTACCCCTCAACCATCAAGAACCTGAACTTCACTTGCTCTATTACTGAACTGTTCCCACAACCTATGGACTCAATTTCAAGGACTCCTCATCTCATGTTCTTAATATTTATTATTTGCTTGCCTGCTTGCTTGTCTTTCTTTCTTTGTATTTGCAGTTTGATGTATTTTGCACACTGGTGTGGTCTTTCATTGATAGTATTATGATTAATGGATTTATTGAGTATACCCACAAGAAAATGAATCTCAGGGTTGTTTATCGTGACATATATGTACTTTGATAATAAACTTACTTTGAACTTTGATTGCTGAAGAAATGTAAGAAGCATTTGAATTCTTCATAGTAGCTTGAATAAGCATTTCAATATGACCCTGGTTTCTCTGTTGCTGATGATATACAATACACGAAACAGAACACATAGTTATTCACTATCTTCCTAGGTAATGATTGTAAAGCCATCTAGACTCGGTGAATGTTTACAGATTCATATTGCTTAATATATTATCTGAACACATCTGTTGCTTATCAGAGGCAAAATGCTGAATAAATCATGGGAAAAATATGTCTCAGAAACAAATGATGCCAAACATCCAAACCAAATGGACCACCTGATTCTACATGCCTGAATGCCTTCTGGAATGCAATCTTGTGGAACTAATCCATCACCATCAACAGTAATTAATTAAGTGTTTCTGTTAAAGCAAATTCTGCAGTTGACAGGAAGGAAGTGACAGCTAACTGGAATCCAACCAAGTACAGTATTTAGTTTTCACTGTAGGTGACTTATTTAAAACCAAGACTTGATAAACAGGATGAGTGAATAAAAACAGTAGTTCTGCTACTTGGCATAAATTTCACAACTCAAGGCACCTCTGTTAAAACTTATTCTACAAGACACCCTCTTCAGGGAGAACTATGCTGAATTGTATCTGATTAATGAAGCTGAAACATTTTTAACGTATTTTCAAAGAGTATGCCAACAGACGCTATTGTTTGAAGATTAAAATCCTCTTCAAATAAAATTTTCAACCTCACCAACAGAAAACACAGACATTTTTTTTTCTGTGAAATAAGCTATTTATACACTTTTAATATCTACAATGACAAAATTATTTTTCAAAACTTAATATGTTCAGGAAATAGAAAATTAATGTAAGATTACAGAAATATTCAAAGTTCAATGTACATTTATTATCAAAGTATGTATGCAGTATACAACCATAAAATTTGACTTCCACACAGTCATGAAAGAAAGAACATTTTCCAAATATTGTTATTGAGACTTGAAATCTTCATTTCTGGATACCATATTTACCAATACTAAATTGAAATTAATTTTGAACATACTTGACTATTGGGCATAATACATTTCACTATGACTATTTAAAGCATCCTCCAAGAGGATTACAACCAAGTCGTGGTTTGGAGGCGTGCATGCTTCAATGACCCAGAGAGCTATTCCGGCTGGGGTCAGGGCTTTATGCTTTGACTCTTGGTAGGGTCACCCATGCCAGACAGGTCAAAGGGTTGAGGCCAGACTTGGTCCACCAGTCCTTCAGGTTCGTGGGTTCAGCTCAGGGCTAACAACCCTGACCGGTCAAACAAAACTGTTACAGAAGCAGCAATGAAGAAACCTTCTACATTTGAGGGGGATGGTATTCCTGAGTCTCCACCCAGGACTTGCATGACTGACAGTAAACCGAGAGGAAGCTACTGACACGATGAAGGAAGCCATGGACACCGCCAGAGATGGTGGACCTTCATTGCTGACCTAGACGCCATCAGTGTAACACGCCAAAGAAGTTACAGCACACCAAGGATAATTTAGTATTTCCAAGTTGCAATAAAAGATGGAAAAAAGATTATTTATGTAGTTCATCACAATACTGTTAATCTTTCTGAAAATATTGTGGTTATAAAGTTTGACAAAATTAAATAGTTATGCAAATTTGTAAAAGAATCACTAAGATATTTGGAAACTGTGTTCTAATGGGGGCAAGTCTAATAATTTTCAGTAACTAGACTTGAAAATAACAGAAAATTCTGGAAACACTCAATGGTTCAGACCACAATCAAGAGAAAATCTGCATTTGCTGGAAATCCAAGCAACACACACAAAATGCTGGAGGAACTCAGCAGGCCAGGCAGCATCTATGGAAAAAAGTATAGTCGACATTTTGGGCCAAGACCCTTCAGCAGGACCCATCAGTGAAACGAGAAACAGAGCCAACGTTTCTGGTTGAAGAGCCTTTGTCAGCACTGGGAAGGAGACAAAAGCAGCTTATTAAGCTGCAGGGAGGGAGGGGAAGGGAAATGTTTTTGAAAGGGTAAAACCAGAATGACATGGGGATCAACTGGACATGGGGTTATCTGGTCCATGACTGAATGGGAGCAGATAGAGAGTCAGATAGACAGAAGATGAGAGCAGGAGGATTTCAGTGTGGGCATATTCTCTACTCCCACAGCAACATAAAAATGCAAAAAACCTAGCTAATATTATGAATGAATGACTGATATGGAGAGAATTCAAAGCACCTAAAGTTGTAGAATTCAATATTATGTCCAGATGATGAGACGCCATCTTTCAAGCTTTTTTGCATTTGGCCTCTTTATGACAGTGACATCACACACAAAAAAAAAAATCTGCTTAATTGGAGTATCAGGACCAATACATTTTGGCCTAATTAAGTGGCTGCCACAATTAGCCAAAGTTTCATGGAAATGCTTAAAAAGCAATAAAAACATCAGCTACCATTTAACTGAGAAACAAATTATGTATTTAAATGAAACAGAACAAATTAGACACTACCAATACTGCTACTGTACTATAACACTGTGTATTATAGTGCAGTGGTGTAAAATGGTATATTTAATACCATCATTCCAAATAAACTGACTCCTAAGCTCCGGAACCTGGGCCTTAGCACTCAGATCTGCAGCTGGATCTTCAACTTCCTCACAGACAGGACCCAGGCCGTGAAAATAGGGGACAAACTCTCCTCTACAATCACTCTGAGCACCGGTGCCCCACAAGGCTGTGTACTCAGCCCCCTGCTGTACTCACTGTACACCCATGATTGTGTAGCTAAGTTTCCATCGAACTCAATATAAGTTTGCTGATGACACAACAATTGTAGGCCATATCTCGGGTAATGACGAGTTTGAGTACAGAGAGGAAATTAAGAACTGGTGGCAAGGTGCGAAGACAATAACCTATCCCTCAATGTCAACAAGACGAAGGAATTGGTTGTTGACTTCAGAAAGAGTAGCGGTCCGCACCAATTTACATCGGTGGTGCGCAAGTGGAACAGGTCAAAAGCTTTAAGTTCCTTGGGGTCAATATCACAAATGACCTGACTTGGTCTAACCAAGCAGAGTCCACTGCCAAGAAGGCCCACCAGAGCCTTTACTTCCTGAGAAAACTAAAGAAATTTGGCCTGTCCCCTAAAACTCTAATTTTTATAGATGCACCGTAGAAAGCATTCTTCTAGGGTGCATCACAACCTGGTATGGAAGTTGTCCTGTCCAAGACCGGAAGAAGCTGCAGAAGATCGTAAACACGGCGCAGCACATCACACAAACCAATCTTCTGTCCTTGGACTCACTTTACACCGCATACTGTTGGAGCAGTGCTGCCAGGATAATCAAGGACACGACCCACCCAGCCAACACACTTTTCGTCCCTCTTCCCTCTGGGAGAAGGTTCAGGAGCTTGAAGACTCGTACGGCCAGATTTGGGAACAGCTTCTTTCCAACTGTGATAAGACTGCTGAACGGATCCTGATCCAGATCTGGGCCGTACCCTCCAAATATTTGGACCTCCCTCTCGTTTTTTTTTGCACTTCCTTACTTTCCATTTTTCTATTTTCTATTTATGATTTATAATTTAAATTAAAATTATAATTATAATTTAAAATTTTAATATTTACTATCGATGTGTAATCCTGGGAGCGGGAAGCGCAGAATCAAATATCGCTGTGATGATTGTACGTTCTAGTATCAATTGCTTGGCGACAATAAAGTATAAAGTATATTAGTTCCTAATAATTCATTGTACATCTTTTGATTGACTGTAAAGGAACAAAATCAGCAGACGTTTAGTGTACATAATGGATGCCTTCAGACAATGCTATCAATGATTTCATCCTCCAAATCTTCAGTTGTTTTGTAACATTCAAGATGACTGTTGATAATTTTCAGATTTTTCATTGCTCCTGAATTATTGAAGTAGTGAAATCATTTTTTATTCACTCCCAGTCATTTCTAGCATCTCCAAGCCTGAATGCTTGAAACCGCATTGAGCAAAACAGTTCCGAATTGTCTTATTGCTTATTTCTCGCCAACTATCAGTGACAAAAATCACTGGTTTTTGAATACAAGCACATGCAACTGACACCATTTAAAGATTGCTCGCTCTAAGCACGGTGTAACGTCTAAGAACAGCATGCAGCTGGTGCTAGTTGGAAGCTGTTCGGCAACAATCTCCTGCCCTAATTAAGCAGCATCGTGTCCCAAATAAACAAAGGGACTCCCAGCTATTTTATTGAATAGTTTTCGTTCTTTAAGAGTTGTCCCAAATAAGCAGGCACCCCGATTAACCAAAGGCAGTCTAAAAAAAATAATTCACTCATGTTCCTCACGAAATGATAACCACCAAATATTCTCTAGTTCATCTGTATACAACTCTGGACTAGGCAGTGTGGTTGACCCATAACTGTTCTTGAAGCAGCCTTACAAATCTTTCAATTTGGGAACATAAGAAATGGGAAAAATCACAAAGATGAGAAAATATGCAGATGCTGGAAATCCACAGCAACACACAACACAAAATGCTGGAGAAACTTAGCAGATCAGGCAGCATCGATGGAAAAGAGTGAACAGTCAACATTTCAAGCTGAGACCCTTCATTGGCACTGAGGAGAGAGCTGCCTGAATAAAAAAGTGGGGAGGAGGGTAAAGAGGTTAGCTAGAAGATGATAGGTGAAGCCTGTTGGGTGGGAAAGGTCAAGGGCTGGAGAGAAAGAATCTGGTAAGAGAGAAGAGTGGAGCACAGAAGGAAAGGAAGGAGGAGGGGACCCAGGAGGAAGTAACAGGCAGGTGAGAAGAACAGCAACATCCATGCTTTCTTAATAAAAATTGACAATTTTGTATTTATTTATAAAATTCAGAGACAGATACACTGCTGCAAGAATTTAAATTTTGTGTATATTTCAAGACAATGATTATCAGCATTTTAATATTTATGTTCCACTGAAGTCAAAAGTTCTTACCAAACAATCATCCTCTAAAACATTAAAAGGACAGAAAATAGTATCAATTAGGCACGAGTTGAAATAATAGCGCAACTAGAAATATCTATTTTTGCTTTTGTTGTATTCAATTTAACTTCAGCCCAAAGTATGACCAGTTTAATCTGTACACCAGAGAATCAATATAATTTGTGATCCATTAAAAGTTCTTATAACAAAGGAGAACTGAAGTGAACTCATGTTTTCAATAGCACTCACTGGACTAGTAGTTTGATTCATTATTCCTTTCCAGCAGATGAAATCAGAAGCATGATTAAATAGTTATACTTGGTCTTATTTTCAATATAATCAGGTACAACGTGAATGCATAATTATCATTTGGTCTTGTGCAATAAATCTGCACTTCTTAAAGATAAAGTGATTGAAATATCACTTCCATTGTCATCCAGTTTCCTTTCCACTCATTTCAATGTTTGGAAAATTATGGCACACACCCAAGTAAAATTCTTGTCTCCATTTTCTTCATTATAACATTGAGAAGGATATATTGCATTTTTTAAAATCAAAAGAACTTGAAGGTGTAGAAATACCAAATTGTGCTAGTAACAAATGAGCAATTTTTCTTTACCTTGGCATAACTTAATGAACAACATCTTCACAACATCACACATTATTGCAGACTCCCAATTAGTGCTGTGAATTAAGATTTTCTTTTGTAATAAATGGCAGAATCAACAGGAACTCACAGAATTTTGGTAGTCTTAATCACTGAGCAAAATGGGCTACATTTTATTTTATCTTTTTCTCATTAATGTGCGTATTTTTTCTAGTGCCACTAATTTTGTTTCCATTTTAATGTAAAATGGAGGTAATCGAGAGATATTAAATCCAATCCCACTAAAGCCAGAAATATTGAACATTATCCTATGTGTGTTTCTGTACTGTGATACGTAATTTGGATCCATTTCCATTAGGTTGTGTGTGTATTCTTCGGTGCCAACTTCTCCTGGTTTAAGATCTTCCCTCTTGTCATACCTATCACAAAGAAAAAAAAAGGACAATTTTTACAGATAAGATTCCCTGGTCCACACATCCCTCTCCACGGATTTCCCACCTGGCACTTATCCCTGTAAGCGTAAGTGCTACACCTGCCCCTACACCTCCTCTCTTGCCACCATTCAGGGCCCCAAACAGTCCTTCCAGGTGAGGCAACACCTCACTTGTGAGTCTGTTGGGGTCACCTATTGCATCCGGTGCTCCCAGTCCGGCCTCCTCTACATCGGTGAAACCCGACGCAGATTGGGGGACTGCTTCATCGAGCACCTCCACTCCGTCCGCCACAACAGACAGGATCTCCTGGCTGCCACCCACTTCAACTCCGCTTCACATTCCCATTCAGATATGTCCATACATGGCCTCCTCTACTGCCAAGATGAGACTAAACTCAGGTTGGAGGAGCAACACCTCATATACCGTCTGGGTAGTCTCCAGCCCCCGGGCATGAACACCGAATTCTCCAACTTCCGGTAATTCCCTCCCCCTCCCTTCCCCCATCCCTGTTTCACTCTGCCCCCTCCCCCAGCTGCCTATCACCTTCCTCATGGTTCCACCTCCTTCTACTACCCATTGTGCTTTCCCCCATTCCTTCTTCATCTTTCCTGCCTATCACCTCCCTGCTTCCCCTTCCCCACCCTTTTATCTTTCCCCTTACTGGTTTTTCACCTGGAACCTCCCAGCCTTCCCCTTCCCACCCTCCCCCCCACCGCCTTTATAGGGCCTCTGCCCCTTCCCTCTTCAGTCCTGACAAAGGGTTCCGGCCCGAAACATTGACTGATGCTGCCTGACCTGCTGAGTTCCTCCAGCGTGTTGTGAGTGTTGCTCTGCCACCCTTGTCATTCTGGAGATGTGCAGCCCTTTCATCCCCCGTCTCTTCATCTCTTCTGCTGTTTGTTGTTTGTCTCTGATCCTGGAGACGTGCATGCCTCTCCTCCTCTGTCTCTTCTTCTCTCATCTTTTTTTGTCCTGACTCTTTGATCCTGGAGTCATGCGGCCTTGGCCTCATCCGATTCTTGTTCTCTACCTCTCCTTGCCGCTTCCCGAAGACGTTTAGCGTCATCTCTTAACCATAATGTCCCCCTTCCCTTTCCACCTGGCATACTTAGGCTGACCTTTCTTATAAACCTAATGCAGGATAGAAGATATGAAGCACTAACACCAAAGGATGCTGACGATTCTTGGTGATGTGGTTGGCGCTCTCCTAAATGGATGTGATATAGTCACCGCTGTCCTTTGACTGCAGCAAAGGGTTTCATGGATGTCTCGAAGTACGTCATTACAATAAGGTTTAATTATCTCTTATTGATGGGTCCCAGTTAGATCTGTCCCAATCCTGCACATGCTGATGGTGATTAGCAGAATGTGACCCCTCGAAATAGAGCTGCCCTGCCCTTTTGCTCCGGTAGGTGTCTCTGCTGAGGCTGCCCGTGCACATGCGTCAGGCTGTCGCATCCCGATTTCCATGATGGCCGATTGGGTCTCGGGTGAAAGGCAGCCTGTTGATTTTTGGCGAATGAGCAATTTTATACAAATATATAACCCTGAACTTTGCCTGCATTCTGCAAGTTAGCGCCTTTTAACTCGATTTAGCCAAAAAAAGTGCCGCTGTAATGCACCATTTGCGCTAATTGGAGATCACAAACAGACAGACAGAGCATGAGAGTTTTAGTAGTATACAGATAGAATCACTGAAAAGCTGTGGCAGGGTTTGACAATTTTATGCAAACTCATATTGCACTTGGCTGGTCAACAGCCTAATGGTAAAAACAGTGAATTTTCCAGTATGAGTAACACACATCTCCTGTGTCTCTCCCCCTCTTTCTGATCGATCCAGTCCTCTCCAGCAACATTACCCTGCTTCTCTCCCCACCCAGTTCCATCTGCCCATCTTCCACAAGCTCAATCTACAGGCTCTCCTATATATTTTGCAGCTGATTCCACCCACCCAATATTCCACCCTTGGTATGGGTCCCAGCTATGCCTGCCTTTTCCTTGGCTTTGTGGAACGATCCATGTTCCAAGACTATACTGGTATCTGTCCCTCTCTTTTCCTTCGCTACACTGACGACAGCATTGGCGCTGCTTCCTGCATGCATGCTGAGCTTGTTGACTTCATTAACCTTACCTCCAACTTTCACCCTGCCCTCAAGTATACCTGGTCCATTTCCGACACATCCCTCCCCTTTCTTGATCTTTCTGTCTCTACCTCTGGAGACAGCTTATCTACTGACGTCTACTATAAGCCTACGGACTCTCACAGCTATCGGACTATTCCCCTTCCCACCCTGTCTCTTGCAAAAATGCCATCCCCTTCTCGCAATTTCTTCATCTCCGCCGCATCTGCTCTCAGGATGAGGCTTTTCATTCCAGGACGAAGGAGATGGCTTCCTTTTTTAAAGAAAAAGGTTTCCCTTCCTCCACCAACTCTGCTCTCAAACACATCTCTCCCATTTCACACACATCTGCTCTCACCCTATCCTCCCACCACCCCACTAGGGATAGGATTCCCCTTGTCCTAACTTACCACCCCACCAGCCTCCAGGTCCAATATATTATTCTCCGTAACTTCCACCACCTCCAATAGGATCCCACCACCGAGCACATCTTTCCCTCCCTCTCCCCTTTCTGCTTTCCGCAGGGATCGCTCCCTATGCGACTCTCTTGTCCATTCGTTCCCCCCCATCCTTTCCCACCGATCTCTCTCCCGGCACTTATCCTTGTAAGCAGAACAAGTGCTACATATGCCCTTACACTTCCTCCCTCACCACCATTCAGGGCCCCCAGACAGTCCTTCCAGGTGAGGCTACACTTCACCTGTGAGTTGGCCGGTGTGATATACTGCGTCCGGTGCTCCCAGAGCGGCCTTCTATATATTGGCGAGACCCGACGCAGGCTGGGAGACCATTTTGCTGTACACCTACGCTCTGTCCGCCACAGAAAGCAAGATCTCCCAGTGGCCACACATTTTAATTTCACTTCTCATTCTGATATGTCTGTCCACGGCCTCCTCTACTGTCAAGATGAAGCCACACTCAGGTTGGAGGAACAACACCTTATATCCCGTCTGTGTAGCCTCCAACCTGATGGCATGAACATTGACTTCTCTAATTCTGTTAATGCCCCTACTCCCCTTCACACACCATCCCTTATTTATTTAATAAATTTTTTATTTTTCCCCCCTTTTTTTCCTCTCTCTTTTTTCTCCCACTGTCCCTCTGACTATAACTCCTTGCCTGCTCCCTACCCTCTGGGCTCCCCCCCCACTTCTCTTTCTCCTGAGGCCTCCCGTCCCATGATCCTCTCCCTTCTCCAGCTTTCAGAGCCACCCCTCCCCTCCCTCTTTCAAATCTCGTACTATCTCTTCTTTCAGTTAGTCCTGACGAAGGGTCTCGGCCCGAAATGTCGACTGTACCTCTTCCTATAGATGCTACCTGGCCTGCTGCGTTCCATCAGCATTTTTTGTGTGTGTTGCTTGAATTTCCAGCATCTGCAGATTTCCTGGTGTCTGCGTTTTTAAAGTCACTGCTGCGAGGCCTCTTCCAGTGATGCCTACACTGAAGAAGTTCAGATCTTCTCTTCCACAGGAGTTCAGTGAAACCCTCTCACATCCCCATCTATAATTTCTTCGGCCTTTCAACTTTTCGACCACATTTTGACTCAGACTCGCTATTACAGTCATATATCCTTCCTTGGAACGTGCCTCCACCACAAACTTACTCCAGTTAGCTTTAGGATTCGTTTTCGAGCCTCTCAATTTGGACCTCCTGAGGATCCCAGGTACTCATATTTTATTGACCCTGCCTCCCGTCAAGCTCTGAAGGCGACCCTCTCCGCCATGAGGAGGTACTTAGCATCCCTATCCTAGACCCTTCCACACCTCAGGGACACTTTCTTCGCTGTTTGTAATGGTCCTACCCGTTAATTCATCCTCCGTCGGATCCATAAGTACAATCGCCTTTTCTTGGACTTTGTCATTTTAGGCAAGGATCGCAGGATCTTACATCTGCAGGCCCCAGAGCCTGCTGGCCTCGACGCTAGCAAGCATGAAATCAATCTCAGCGGCTCCAACACCCCAGGGCATATTCAAAACCCAGACTCTAGCAACGGCCATGGACACCTTCAAAGCGATTGCACAACCACCAACTGCGACTCGAGTCTTGAACTCCAGGCCGGGTCTTCACGTGCTGCCATTGTGACTCCTGTCTCCCCTTCCCCCACCACCACTCTGCGACCCCATCTCCCTTACACTACATCATCTGCTCCTGGGCCCTCAGAGGCTCCATCTTCCTCTCACCCCAACCCTCCGCTCTCCACTGACACCCCCAGCCTCCCCCCTCCCCCCTCTGATCCCAGCTCTCATCCATGCTGGGTACGCCATGACGCTGAACTCTTCTTCCGCTGGCTCTATCTTCGAGCCCACTTCTTTGGCAAGGACTCTCCCACCCCTACCGATGACACCTTCTCCCGTCATCCACCCTCCTCCTTTTCATGGACACCCCGCTCTGGTCTTCTGCCTGCTCTGGATCTCTTTATTGCTAACTGCTGACGGGATATCAACCGTCTCGACTTCACCACACCTTGTTCCAATTCCAACCTCACTCCTTCCGAACGCTCTGCTCTCCACTCTCTCTGCACTAATCCTAACCTTACTATAAAACCTGCCGATAAGGGGGGTGCTGTTATAGTCTGGTGTACTGACCTCTACCTTGCCAAGGCACAGCGTCAACTCGCGGATACCTCCTCTTATTTACCCCTTGATCATGACCCCACTAAGGGGCACCAGGCCATTGTCTCCCACACCATCACTTATCCGCTCAGGGGATCTCCCATCTACTGCTACCAACCCTGTACTTCCCGTTTCTACCTCCTACCCAGGATCCACAAACCTGCCTGTCCAGGTAGACCCACTGTCTCAGCTTGCTCCTGCCCCACCAAACTTATTTCTGCATACCTTGACATTGTTTTATCCCCCCTTGTTCAATCCCTTCCCACCTATGTTCATGACACTTCTCATGCTCTGAATCTTTTCAATGATTTTAAGTTCCCTGGCCTCCATCGCTTTATTTTCACCATGGATGTTCAGTCCCTATATAACTCCATCCCCCACCAGGAAGGTCTCAAAGCTCTCCACTTCTTTTTGGATTCCAGACCTAATCAGTTTCCCTCTACCACCACTCCCCTCCGTCTAGCGGAATTTGTCCTTACTCTTAACAATGTCTTCTCTGGCTTCCCCAACTTCCTCCAAACTAAAGGTGTAGCCATGGGCACCCGTATGGGTCCGAGCTATGCATGCCTTTTCGTTGGCTTTGTGAAACAATCCATGTTCCAAGCCTATTCTGGTATCTGTCCCTCTCTTTTCCTTTGCTACATCGACGACTGCATTGGCGCTACTTCCTGCACTCATGCTGAGCTTGTTGACTTCATTAATTTTGCCTCCAACTTTCACCCTGCCCTCAAGTTTACCTGGCCCATTTCCAACACTTCCCTCCCCTTTCTTGATCTTTCTGTCGCTATCTCTGGAGACAGCTTATCTACTGATGTCTACTATAAGCCTACGGATTCTCACAGCTACCTGGACTATTACTCTTCCCACCCTGTCTCTTGCAAAAATGCCATCCCCTTTTCGCAATTCCTCCGTCTCCGCCGCATCTGCTCTCAGGATGAGGCTTTTCATTCCAGGACAAAGGACATGTCTTCCTTTTTTAAAGAAAGAGGCTTCCCTTCCTCCATCAGCAACTCTGCTCTCAAACGCATCTCTCCCATTTCATGCACATCTGCTCTTACCCCATCCTCCAGCCACCCCACTAGGAATAGGGTTCCCCTTGTCCTAACCTTCACCCTACTAGCCTCCGGGTCCAACATATAATCCTCCGTAACTTCCGCCACCTCCAACGGGTTCCCACCACCAAGCACATCTTTCCCTCCCCCCTCTTTCTGCTTTTGGCAGGGATCGCTCCCAACATGACTCCCTCGTCCATTTGACCCCCCCATCCCTTCCCACCGATCTCCACATTTGATTTGGCCTATGACAGTGGTCTTCAGCAAACTTGAAAATAGCACTGGAATGTGTTTAGCCACACAGTTATAAGTGTAAAGCAAGTAGAGCAGAGGGCTAAGCACATAGCCGTGTGGTGCACCATGCATCTCTCTTCATCGCATTCAGTCCTCAAGCTGGTTCTCAACACAAAACATTGACTATCCCTTTTCCTTCATAGATGCTGATTGATCTGCTGAGTTCTTACAGCAATATGGTGTTTTTTTTTAAAATCAATTTTATATTAACAGGAACATTAGGTATTTGTTGAATAATAAACTGAAGTGTATCATTAAATACAAACATGCATAAAATAAAAGTGTACTGAAAATCCATTTGGAAATAACGTACCTCCAATTTTGATTGAGTTCAAGAAACCGAGAAACACCGGTCTGAGCAGAAGCGACATCGATATGCACGGAAACAGCTGGACGGAAAGATAATGGTGAGAATGAAGCTTAGGAAAATCTTCTCCATCGTGAAATGTCCACGAAGAAAATTTCAAAAGAGTCATGAAATAAAATGCTGTTTTTGAGAAAACAGCCACAGTGGAACAAGAATGCTTAAAAAACAGAATTTTAAGAAATTGCTAAACCTAGTAATCAACGAAAAACAAAAAAAAAAATTACAGAATGCTGTGATGGCTGTAGTGGTTGAGCAAGCAATCAAGTGTTAGGTTAACAAGGCTATGTATCAGAGTCTGGGAGTCTACCTGAACACTGTGTGATATATGATGTGCAGATGAAAACTACTACTGACTGAGACTTAAGGAAAAGTGGTACGCCCAGACTGCTTAGGGTGACAAAGGTATGAATGTGTTGAATGGTTGTAGGGTAGAGGAAAGATCATGAAGTACCTTTTTAAAAGTGGTAAGAACGTGGAGAGCATTGGTACAATTGCAACAAGATGGACTAAATTGCTGGGAAACACACACAAAGTGCTGGAGGAACTCAGCAGGCCAGGCGGCATCAATGGGAAAAAAGGACAGTCGACGTTTCGGACTGAGACCCTTCAGCAGGACTGCTGAAAAGAAAAAGATGAGTAGATTTTAAAAATGGGGGAGGGGAGAGAGAAACACAAGGTGAAACCGGGGGGAGTGGATGAATTAAAGAGCTGGGAAGGGGGGCCATTACTGGAAGTTCGAGACACAGTATATGACCCCAACAGACTCACAGGTGAAGTGTCACCTCACCCCTAAGGACTGTTTGGGGCCCTGAATGGTAGTGAGGGAGGAGGCGTAATGTGTCCGGTGCTCCCTGTGTGGCCTCCTGTATATTGGTGAGACCCAACGTAGACTGGGAGACCCGTTTTGCTGAGCACCTACGCTCCGTCTGCCAGAAAAAGCAGGATCTCCCAATGGTTCCACTTCCCACTCCCATTCCGATACATCAATCCACGTATTGACTGTTGCGATGAAGCCACACTCAGGTTGGAGGAGCAACACCTTATATTCCGTCTAGGTAGCCTCCAACCTGATGGCATGAACATCGATTTCTCCAACTTATGGTAATGGTACCGCCCCCCCCCCCCTTCACCTTCACTATTCCCCATCCCCTTTTCCCTCTCTCACCTTATCTCCTTGCCTGCCCATCACCTCCCTCCTTTTCTTTCTTCCATGGCCTTCTGTTCCCTCCTATCAGACTCCCACTTCTCCAGCTCTGTATCTCTTTCACCAATCAACTTCCTAGCTCTTTACTTCATTCACCAACAACCCCGCCCCCCGTTTCACCTATCACCTTGTGTTTCTCTCTCCCCTCCCCCACCTTTTAAATCTACTCCTCATCTTCTTTTCTCCAGCCCTGCTGAAGGGCTTCGGCCCAAAACGCCAACTGTACTCTTTTCCATAGATACTGCCTGGCCTGCTGAGTTCCTCCTGCATTTTGTGTGTATTGCTTGGATTTCCAGCATCTGCTGATTTTCTCTTGTTTGTAAATAGCTGGGACCTGGTGAATTAACTGCAAATTATCAAGATTCAGTACACTTGATAAAGTTAACAACTACATCAAGATAAATCATGTCATAGTGACCGCAAGGGAGTATACCAGAAGAGTACTCCAGCACAGTCAAATATTTACAGAATAAAGGTATTTCCCTACAAATTTGGCAATTTAAGCTTTAACTCATACAATCATTATATTATCGAGACGAAGTAACTGGCCGTAAAAGTATTTGGCTCTCTTCCTGTGATTGGGAAATCAAAATAAATAAACCTACGAAAACGTGCACTGATTCGCACTTGGGCACCATTACTGCTCAACAGCAGAATGGCCTCATGGGGCGCCACGGTAGCTTAGCGGTTAGCGTGATGCTATTACAGCTGGGGATACCAGAGTTCAGAGTTCAATCCTGGCGTCCTCTCTAAGGAGTTTGCAGGCCCTCCCCGTGGAATGTGCGGGTTTCCTCCGGATGCTCCAGTTTCCTCCCATAGTTCTACAGTTAGTTCAGCAGGTCAATTACTTGTTACATACACCTGTAAGGGTACATTCCTAAATTGTCCTATGATTAGGGTTAAATTCTGGTTGCTAGAGGCGCGGCTCAAAGGGCTGGGAGGGCCTATTCCGCGCTATATCTCTAAACAAATAAAATAAAACCTTAAACAATTCAACTGGTAGCCCTCATCTTAAAGATTGAGCTACAAAAGCAAAATGATTTGAATGCTAGAAGGTGTTCACAGCATACTATTAAAGCATGAGCAACTATTAGAGATTCCTAATAAATAAGGAAAGCATTAAAAAAGTATAATAGTATATATTTTTAGTAATCTAATAAATCAAACACTTCATTTAAAACAAAAATCACAAAAAAATGCTAAAATTAGTTAATAGAATTCTGCAATGTTGTGGCAGGTGTCCAAAGAGACTCATTCCAGACAATGCTATCTCCAAAGTTCTTCTCATCTGCAAAATCTGAAGTTGATTGGCCAAGATAAAAATACGAGGCTTGATCCAGGACTGATCAAGGGTCTCAGCCCAAAACATCGACTGTTTAGTCTTCTCCATAGACGCTTGCCGACCTGCTGAGTTTATTCAGCATTTTGTGTGTGTTGCTGTGGATTTCCAGCATCCGCGGATTTTCTGTATTGTTGCTAACCCTTATAACAATGGAAATGTAAGTATGCAAGCAGATGTAATTCAACACTTACTTTGCCTTCTCTACCACGGTCTAACTCCTAGTAACAACAAACACACATAACTTGTGTCTGAAAAGATTACACTGAATGCTGGTTAGTGATTATTCTCACACAATACATGATAGCATTTACACTGGCATCAATTCAAGGAAATGAGGCCTTTTTCTGCTGGCTAATGTTTGTTTTCCAGTACAGTGTAACACAAAAACAAAGAACAGCAAGCACTGCATTATTAGCGTAGTTTTAACTCAAACTAGTAAAATGCTAATACCGACTTGTTTTTCTTCTTCCTTTACTTGTTTTCTCCGCAATATTATTTTAAAGCTTAGAACTTCTAACTTGTATGCAGTGCTGCAACCAATAATTTCCTATTTTAGTTCTGAAATGTTATGCTAACTGCAATTGTTTCCATCCAGACCCCACTGTACTTTGAAAACAAGGCATGAATTAATCATCAGCTGTAAAGTGAAAACTGAGGAAGAACAGAAATGATCACACCCTCACCTCATGATAACCCTGCTTTACTAGGGCAAATGTAAATGTGAAAATTTTAAAATACTATAAAATTAGATGAATTAACACCTTCACCAGATTATGGTTCTTAGCTAAGTGAACAAAACAGTTATTACTGGTGCACGGCAACAGCCCACAGACAGCAAATCAATAAAAACCTGATCTTGTGGTATTTCGAAAGAGGAACATTGCTATTTAAGTGCCTTTGATGGATAAACAGGCCCTTTATTTACTATTTGATTCTGAAAAATCGCTAACTATACAACTTAGTAATTTATCTGTATCAATCCAGGCAAAATACCCTCAGATTCCAAGTGAAGCTTGAATCCAAGAACATGCAGTTCAATTGAATTAGAGCTTTATTATCATTGCTGAGGACAAGGAGATTTCAGTGCTACTCTATTCAGTACAAAACAGCATACTGCAATTCAGTTACTAAAGACACAAGGATGAAATTTAAAATAATATCCAAGTTATTTAGAATGATATGTAGGTTACAACTGAATTAAAAACTAACAACTCTAAAACTAAAAGAAATAGTGGCTGCCCCTTTCAAGTATTTTTTGTAGAAGCCATGCCTCTATTCTTTATCTGCACTGTCTTCTGTGTTGTGTGTTTACTATGGTAACTAGTCACGTGAGTGAGAAGTGTGGTAAAAGCAAAGGGAATATATATCCGTGCTTTGTCCTGGGCAGTTTGGAGCTGGGGACAGACGGCTGTCATACAGTATCCTTTTGTTGAATGCTTAATTCCATTTAGTTACGCTTAATTATGCTCAAGTTTCATCGCTTCAAGATTGTATGTTTTGCCGGTTGTTGATGAAAGATCAAAAACAGTTCTTCGACTTGCGGAACACTATCACTGTAGTGATCAGAGGGCGCATCGTACAAGGATAACAATCCACACTAGGTTGCCAGCAGTGGCAATTGGTTTGTTAGAATGGCCGCTACAAGCATTGCCCATGCCCGTGTTATAAAATACCATGATTAAGTATAAAATAGCATCAAGAATTACAGCCAAGATTTTCAAGAAGTCCCATTGAAGGGTCTTGGGCCAAAATGTCAACTTTATTCCCCTCTATAGATGCTCCTGATTTAACGAATTCCTCCAGCTTTCTGTATGCTGCTCTAATTCAGAGGTAAGGATACTAGTAAATGAATCAAGATAATTATCCATGCAGAATATTTAATTAGTTCTCATAAGTGGAACATTTTTTAAAAAGCCAAATAAGTGTACCATTTCTTGTTGTTAATGGAACAACAATCAAACTGCAGTCAGGTAATATCTTATGCCAAGATCATCGATGTCAGGCACCCCAACAAAATGCAACAATAATAGTAAAAGAGCAACTAATTGCAACTGAATGCCATCACCATTGGATTTTAAAACAAGACAACTGTAAAATGTCACAGACCTGTTGTTGGAGGCACCATCTCATGAAGTTTTTGCATAGCAACTCCACCTGGGTAGTTATGGTGGGATACATATAGTAACGACCCAGTGTAGCAGACATTTGCTATGAAATGTGCAATCACAGCGAAGAAACCCAATTTATAAAACAGCGATTTGTGGTAGTTGATCACTCTGTGCAATAAAAGAAACAAAATAGTAATTAGTGATGTTAAATCACCAAAAATCATATTTAGGAATGTGGGTTCAGGAGGCCTGCCTTAAAATCCAATTGAATCATACATTCAGAACAACACGGGTAAAGCCCTCCCAGACACTGACTACTTCTGCATGAAATGCTGTCATAGGAAAGTGGCGTACATTATCAGAGATCCCCACCATGCACATGCTTTCTTCTTTCTGCTGCCCACAGGTAGAAGGTACAAGAGCCACAGGACACACACCACCAGGTTTAGGAACAGTTACTACCCCTCACCCATCAGGCTCTTCAATACATGGAGCTAACTACACTCTTACTGAAGTGTTCCCACAACCAATGATCTCACTTTGAACATTGACTTCTCTCACTTCCGCTAATGCCCCACCTCCCCCTCGTACCCCATCTGTTATTTATTTATTTATGTACACACATTCTTTTTCTCTCCCTCCTTTTTCTCCCTCTGTCCCTCTCACTATACCCCTTGCCAATCCTCTGGGCTTCCCCCCTCCCCCTTTCTTTCTCGCTAGGCCTCCTGTCCCATGATCTTCTCACATCCCCTTTGCCAATCAACTGTCCAGCTCTTGGCTCCATCCCTCCCCCTCCTGTCTTCTCCTATCATTTTGGATCTCCCCCTCCCCCTCTCAAATCTCTTACTAGCTCTTCTTTCAGTTAGACTTGACGAAGGGTCTCGGCCCGAAATGTCGACTGTACCTCTTCCTAAAGATGCTGCCTGGCCTGCTGCGTTCACCAGCAACCTTTATGTGTATCTCACTTTAAAAACTCTTTTTTCTCACATCCTCGTTGTTTATTGCTATTTATTTATATTTGCATTTGCACAGTTTGTTATCTTCTGCACTCTGGCTGATCTTTCACTGATGCTGTTATAGTTACTATTCTATTGATTTGCTGAGAATGCCCACAAGAAAATGCATCTCATGGTGACATATATGTACTTTGATAATGAAATTTACTTTGAACTTTAAAGGTTATCATTACTTCAAACTCCTCTTAGCTCCTCTGATTCACATTCTCTGGTACTCACTCAAATCTTGTACATTTCTACTTATCAAATATCTACACGAGGAGAGGGAAGTTCCAGAAATCCAGCATCATCGATAGGATGCAAAACTGGGCTGAGAAGTGGCAGATGGAGCTCAACCCCGATAAGTGTGAGGTGGTTCATTTTGGTAGGTCAAATCTGATGGCAGAATATAGAATTAGTGGCAAGACTCTTGGCAGTGTGGAGGATCAGAGGGATCTTGGGGTCTGAGTCCATAGGACACTCAAAGCTGCTGCACAGGTTGACTCTGTTGTTAAAGAAGGCACACGGTGCATTGGCCTTCATCAATGGGGGATTGAGTTTAAGAGCCGAGAGGTAATGTTGCAGCTATATAGGACGCCGGCCAGACCCCACTTGGAGTACTGTGCTCAGTTCTGGTCACCTTACTACAGGAAGGATGTGGAAACTACAGAAAGGGTGCAGAGGAGATTTACAAGGATGTTGCCTGGATTGGGGAGCATGCCTTATGAAAACAGGTCGAGTGAACTTGGCCTTTTCTCCTTGGAGAGACAGAGGATGAGAGGTTACCTGACAGAGGTGTATAAGATGATGAGAGTCATTGATTGTGTGGATAGTCAGAGGCTAGATCCCAGGGCTGGAATGGCTAGCATGAGAAAGCACAGTTTTAAGGTGCTTGGAAGTAGGTACAGAGAAGATGTCCGGGGGAGGTTGTTGTTTTTTTTTAAGAAAACGCAGAGAGTGGTGAGTGCGTGGAATGGGCTGCCAACAACGGTGGTGGAGGCGGATACGATAGGGTCTTTTAAGAGACTCTGGATAGGTACATGGGGCTTAGAAAAATAGAGGGTCACAGGTAACCCTAGGGAATTTCTGTAGTAAGGACATGTTCAGCACAGCTTTGTGGATCGAAGGGCCTGTATTGTGCTGTAGGCTATGTTTCTATCTATCTGTTCCACTCCAAATGGATGACACTAGCTTTAGGAACATACCTCCTTTTCTACATTTCTCCATCTGCCTTATTCATTTTTTAAAATCATATTATACATACATAAATCACTCTTTATATTTCAAAAGCAAAAGGAATGAAAACCAAGTTAAAGCACTTCATCCTCATAATTGATTTTTTTTTCAATCTTGGAATCATTGGAGTGATCTACCATATCTTTTCCAAGGCCTTACACATCTTTACAAAGATTCAATGGCCAAAACCCAATAGGGTCAAAATATTGACACATCTCACCTTCTCTACTCAATCACTGTGTTAAAAGTCTACACTTTTATTAGTCTTTTTGATCACTTTTATCTGCACTAACTTTTGTTCAATGACTCCTTTTTAATTTTGTACTCCTAAACTTCGATATTGTTTCACTCAGATCCAAGGGTGATAAGCCTGCATTATTGCAATGACCTCGTCTCCCTAATCGTTCACATATACTACGCAGGACTCCAGATCATTAAAAGCACATTTCAAGTGAATTTTACTTGCAACACTAAGTTTCTTTACAGATAGCATAGTGATTTGTGCAATGCTTTACAACACTGCCTGCAAGGATTTGAACATTCTCCCGATGATCATGTGGGCTTCCTCTAGGTGTTCCGATTTCTTCCCACACTCCAAAGACATAAGAGTTAGGGCAGCAAGCATGGCGACACTTTTGGGCTGCCCCCAGTATATCTTGGCTTGCATCGATCATTGACACAAACAGTGCATTTTGCTGTATGTGTCCATGTGCATGTGACAGATAAAGCTAATCTTTATCTCTAAAAGATCATCATGTACCTTGTTGTATGACATAGGCAATCATGGTCTTCCATCTGTCTTTAATTGGAGAAGTTCTAATAAACTCAAAACTTTTGCTTGTCCATCTCTTGATGTAACTCGCGAATGTCATGCGCTATCAAACGCCACTTTTTCTTCCATCAGTTTTTCCAGTCACTGCAAGGTGTTTGAACTTCTCTTTCCTCAGTACATGTCCCAGAAATTCCAGCTGCTGTTTCCTGATTGATGATATCAGCTCTTTTCTTATTCTGGTTTTTCATAACACTTCCTCATTTGTTACCTTGTCCTTCCACAGCATATGTATTTTCCTCAAAAATCACACTTCTGCAGCTTTGAGTCTTCCCTCATTTTGCTTTGATATTGTCCAACATTCATGTCCATGTTAGTGTGAAAAGAACAAGGCACCACAACACTGAGTTTCAGGCCCATAGAAATCGTTATTCCTTGATACCTTGCTCAAACACTTGAATGTGCATTTAACAGACCCAATCCTTGTTCTAATTTCAGTATCAGCCCTACCGTCAGATGTTATCGTGCTCGCTAAGTAACTGAACTTTCATGTTTGTTTTGTTGGCCATTTTCATTTCGTATTTCTGTATTTCTTCCTTCTTCGTGCCAACCATACATTCGGTCTTCTTGCAGTTGATGGTCAATCCTCCCTTTACATTTTCTTCGACAACTTTATCTTGCAAAGAAATTATCTTAAAAGATCATCATCGTCATTGTGTGCCGAGTCATATCTTAAGATAGCTGTTTTAAAAAATTCAATTCCTTTCTCCAAACTGAAATTAGAAATAACTCTGCTAACCTGAATCAAATGCTACTGTCTAATACAAATATCCACATAAGAGTACAAGTAAAATATTTTTTCATCATCCCAAATAGAGTCCTTGTGTCATCTTTTTCATTACTCTCACATTTCTTCTCAAATTATATTAGACTGACACATCTGTGATCCGCTGATTATAATAATATATTTGGAGGATAATTACTATTTAATTCATTACTATTGAATTAAGGCTCTTCTTCAGTATTTCACTGCTAGATAGTCATAGAGGAGTTACAGAGGAGCACTTTCCTCCATCAGATTCCTTCTTCTTCAGCCCTTTACCTTTCCCACTGACCTGGCTTCACCTATCACCTTCTAGCTAGCCTCCTTCCCCTCTCCCCACTTTTTTTTAAAAATTCTGGTGACTTCCCCCTTCCTTTTCAATCCTGAAGAACAGTCTCGGCGCAGAATGTCAACTGTTTACTCATTTCCATAGATGCTGCCTGATCTGCTGAGTTCCTCCAGCATTTTTGTGTGATACTTTGGATTTCCAGCATCTGCAGAATTTCTCATGTTTATAAATAGTTACATTTTTATCACTCTATTAAAAATAAGTCCTGGTGACACAAGACTATTTCTTTTTGTACAATTAAGGCCCAAAATCATCCAAATAGTGTTTGTTTTACAAGTATAATCAATAAAGCTACGAATTTTTTTTTTAAAAAAAGGACAAAGTCCGTGAATACTTACAGGGATGAACATCCCATCGCTGCAACAACATTTAAGACAGGAAAAGTGTAGATTATAAAGCGCAGTTCTTTGTGAGGTAGAAATGAGTATAAAAAGATGAAACCAAGTGATGGGAAAAGCAGCTTCCAGCTCCTCCTGTCTTGTGCTCCAAGAGGCAGAAAAATAACAGTACAACCAAGAGCACGAGGCAGTACCGAGTAAAAATACCATAAAAAAGGTGACGTCTGAATAGATTCTCAGTTAAGGAACCACATGCACATGCAGATGCAGAATAATTCAAATCAATAAAAATATATATACACATGAGAAATTAGCAAGTCAGTGCAATTAATGCGTTGCATTTTTCCAGTCTGTCTTTTGGGAAATTAACTTAAATTAGCTAAGGGTATTAAAATAATTTTCCAAGGATACCAAGAGAAATGAGTCAAGGTTACTAACAGAACTGAACAAACTCTCAAATTAGTAACAGTCACTTGTTCAAACTTACCTCAAAGACAATTTCCAGTATTCCCAGATTCAGCATGGGGTGGATTTAAATGGAGGGAAAGTACCCTTGTCTATTCCAAAAATGATTTCCCACAACCACACCCCCTCCATCTAATAATTGATAGTAATGTGACACTACTCAAATCAGATATGGCTATAATCTCCTTGAAGTTAGATTATGAGTAAGTGACAAATTACATGTTATAATAAGCATTCATGCTGATTACCAATTCCCAAAGTGATTTCACAGAGCCTGGAGGCCTCAATTAAACTGCAACATCAATCAAGATTGAATTTCAACCCACAAGCTAGGTGAAAGGTCTGTTTAATTCATGGTATCAACAAGTTCAAATCATGCCACTAAAATGATTTTTTTTTTCCCCAGGATAGGGAAGGCAGTCTACATTGCAAAAGTATTTAGCCACTAATTGAATCACGCTTCTACGATCAGCAGAATATAGTATTATTCTCAGAGGGATAATACTATATTTACAAACAGTCTCACCTACCACAAAGATACTTCAGGAATTGTGCATTTTGTAATATTCTGCCCACTACTTTTAGTGCACAGTAACTCATAGTTTTGTTACACCAAATGTACTAAAGTAAACTCTTGATGTCTATTAAAAAACACATGTGATGTGTACAGTTAGAAAACATATTCCTATTTTATTCCTGGTTTTTCCAAATTAGTTCTGTACTTCTTGATGATCCTCAAAAATCGTTCATGAAAAACCTAACAATTTGACAAAAGACATAATGATTGCCAGGGAATAACTTTAAAAATAATAATCTAATTGACCACGCAGGTGCCACTGCTACCCTCAGGAAGGAGGTGCAGGAGCATGAGGGCACACATTTAACAATTCAGGAACAGCTTCTTCTCCTCTGCCATCAGATTTCTAGAAGGACATTGAACAAATGAACCCATTACTTTTCTTGCCATGCGGTTTCCAATATTTCAGACATGAAATAATTCTGGTTCATACCAACTATTTCTGCCATCAATGGGGAAGTTACAGGAGAGAATTCCAAGGGACAGATTGATAAACATTTTGGATAGACAGGGGTCTGATTTGGAGGAGTCAGCATGAATTTGTGTATGGAAAGTCATACTTCATATTTTTGAAGAGCTAACCAAAAAGGGAGATGGGGTAGGGCAGTAGATGTTACTTATTTGGACTTAGAAAAGCTTTGAACAAGGTTTCGTATGGCAGACTGGTAGGTCCCTTGGAGTCGATTAGGTGGATTCATGACTGGCTTAGATGTAGGAAGGAGAGGGATGTTTCTCCTGATGGAAGCCAGTGACTAGTGTACCTCGGGGTTTGGAGTTGGGACCATTGTTATTCGCTATTTAAATAAATGATTTGGATATGAATACACAAGGATTGATCAATAATTTGCAGGTGACACAACATTAAGAGTGGTTGGTAGTGAAGAAGGTTATTATATCTTACAGGGGAGTTGTGATGTTATGTAGATGTGGGCTAAGAAGTGGCAAATGAATTTCTGTACAGCTAAGTGTGGGGTGATACATTTTCGAGAGTCAAATAAGCTATGAAAGGTAAGGCAATAGGCAGCACAATGGAACAGAGGGACAGTTTTGGTCAGCCTTTAACAGGAAAGATGTGTTTCAACTGTAAAACAAGCAGGAAAAATTTATGATGAGGCTGGAGGGCCTGAGTTATAGGAGAGGTTGTCTTTTTTCCTTGGAATGTAGGAGAATGAGGGGCAACCTTAGAAAAGTGTTTAAAATTAGATAAGGTGAATGGTAACAGTCTTTGTCCCAGAGTAGGAGAGTCCAAAACTGTAAGGTTAGGATGAGAGGGGAATGAGTTAAACAGGGGCCTGAGGGACACGTATCATTTAAGAAGCAAATGGACAGATATGTAAAGGGGTGGGGGTTATAAAGATAGGGTCTGAATGCAGGACACTGGGGCTAGCTGGATGGTTGATCTGGACTGGTTGAGCCAAAGGGCCTATATTAACACTGTACTGCTGCTCAATGATTCTATGAATTATTATTGATATTCCCAATCTTCCTGTCAATGTGTAATGAAATGTTGAGTAATGAGCAATTATGCCTTTGAAAATTAACAGCAAAATCCATTGATAATATGAAAATTTTAAAAACGTGTACTTTACATTTGATTCCTTAAGGTCATCATAGCCTGGGGTAGTAATGAGGATAAGCTCCCACTACCTATTAAATACTACTAATGGCGTGCACTTCAAATAGCCTCTGACAACCAAGTCCAGCTCCTGGCCTGCTGCGTTTACCAGCAACTTTTATGTGTGCTCCTGGCCTTCATGTCTGGCTTAGCTAAGCCTGGTGGAGCCATTTCTACTGAAAGGAGAGAGGGCAAATGCAGGTTACTGGCACCTTAAAGCCTGTTGCTTCGGGCATATGGGGCTCATCAGCCGGGGTTGGCAGATCATCTTAGAAGGGAAAACTCTGACCTCAAACCCCCGTTGCCCTGTGGCCAAGCCGATTCATAAAGGCAGGCTTCGGAGTAAACCCTGAGGGAAAAATCCAGAGCTGGAGTCCCTAAGGCATTCCTACGATTGGCAACTCCTGAGACGCTGCTAGTGGGTGCCAAACTGTATCAGTCTCTGCCGTTCCACTGGATTCACTAGCTGCTTAGAGAGGGGAAGCTTGCTACAAGGGTTACAGCTTGCTCTCCATTTCGTTCTGCTCAGGCTTGCATATCTAGACAGCTAGGGTGCAACATCCACAGTCCATCCTGACCCACAGGGGCCTCAACTCAATACTTCATATTTCAGCTAACGTGCAGTTGGATTATATTTTTCAAATTATAGTACAATCCATGCAGGGTCAATCACATTTTAATTTTCCTCTGATCAGACTTTGCATTTTCCTACAGCAAGCTGAAGTTTGTGTAAAGGATAATCCCCATTCAGAACTCTTATTCAAGATTGTATTGTACCAAAGTACTTCTCCCTCAGGCCAGAGGAGTCGTCTCCAAAACACAGAATCCACCAATACAGTTAGAGCTGAAAAGAAATTCACAAGAATGTTAATGAATGTGTTAATTTAATGAATGATAAGTGCATGGACAATACAAACTCCTGTCAGGATGCTGTTTGTTGAAGAGAGCTCAGCATTTAACACCATCATTCCCACAGTCCTGATCAATAGTCTACACAACCTGGGCCTCTGTACCTCCCTCTGCAATTGGAACCTCAACTTTCTAACTGGAAGACCACAATCAGTGTGGATTGGTGATAATATCTCCTCCTCGCTGACAATCAACACCGGTGCACCTCAGGAATATGTGCTTAGCCCACTGCTCTACTCTCTCTATATCTATGATTGTGTGGCTAGTGGCTAGGTATAGCTAAAATGCCATCTGTTGATTTGCTGGTGATACAACCACTGTTGGTAGAATCTCAGAAGGAAACGAGAGGGTGTACAAGAGCGAGATATATCGGCTTGTTGACTGGTGTCGCAGCAACTACCCTGCAGTCAATGTCAGTAAAGCTTCAGAAAGGGTAGTATGAGGGAGCACAAACCAATCCTCAGGGGGATCAGAAGTAGAGAAAGTGAGCAATTTCAAATTCCTGGGTGTCAAGATTTCTGAGGATCTAACCTGGTCTCAGCATATCAATGCAGCTATAAAGAAGACAAGACAGCAGCTTTATTTCATTAGGAGTTTGAGGAGATTTGGATTGTCACCAAAAACACTCGAAAACTTCTACATGTACTGTGGAGAGCATTCTGACAGGCTGCATTACTGTCTGGTATGGGAGGTTGGCGGGGGGGGGGGGTGCTACCACACAGGATTGAAAGAAGCTACAGAAAGTTGTAAAGTTAGCCAGCCCCATCATGGGTATTAGCCCTCGTAGTATCCGAGACATCTTCAAGGAGCGGTGCCTCAGAAGGCCGGCATCCATTACCAAGGACCTGCATCACCCAGAACATGCCCTCCTCTCACTGTTACCATCAGGAAGGAGGTACAGAAGACTGATGGCACACACTCAGCAATTCAGGAACAGCTTCTTCCCCTCTGCCACATGATTCCTAAATGGACATTGAACCCATAAACTCTACCTCACTTTTAAGAAAAATATTTTGGTTTTTGCACTATTTTTAATTTAACTATTTAATATACATATGTATTAATACTGTAACTGATTTATTTTTTCTATGTTATTATGTATTGCATTGTACAGCTGCCACTAATTAACATATTTTTACAACATATGCCAGTGATATTAAACCCGATTCTGAAATTCAAGTCTATAAACGACATGCTACTCACCCAACCACACCAAGCCAGCTGGCACTGCATGGCAAAGAGTTTGGAGAATCGAAAGATGATGGCTCAATAAAGACAACAGCAGCATGAGACCCAGGAATATGGAAAGCTCGAACCGGAATACAATGATAGCTAGAGCAGAAAGCCATATAAATATGCCGTGGTTCTGCTGCATCCAGGCTGTAAACGCCAAGAGAACTGCAGGAGAAAGTGAAATATTCTGTTTACAAATGAATCAAGGAATATGCTTATGAGGAACACACACACACGCAACATGCCGGAAGAACTCAGCTGGTCAGACAACATCTATGGAAATGAATAAACAGTCGATATTTTGGGCTGAGATCCTCCTTCGGGACTGATTACTTAAAATATGAAACATTGAAGATATCAGCATTAGAAACATTTTTCAATATTGCACATTAAAATATCCCCACCCTCCTCTATCCCTCACTCTGACTTTTTACCTCTTCTCATCTGCCTATCACTTCCCCCTGGGCCCCCTTCTCCTTCCCTTTCTCCTGTGGTCCACTTTCCTCTCCTATCAGATTCCTTCTTCTCCAGCCCTTTACCTTTTCCAGCCACCTGGCTTCACCTATCATCTGCCAGCTAGCCTCCTCCCTCTCAACCCCACTTTTTTTATTCTGGCATCTTCCCCCTTCTTTTCCAGACAAGAAGGGTCTCAGCCCGAAACGTTGATTGTTTATTCATTTCCACAGATGCCGACTGACCTGCTGAGTTCCTCCATCATTTTGTGTGTGTGTGTGTGTTGCTTTGGATTACCAGAATCCGCAGACGTTCTCATGTTAATATTATGCTTATGAAAATGCTTCAAGCGTTGTTCTCTGGAAGTGAATAATTTATATATTGTTATTTAAATTCAGCACAGTCTCACAATACACTATACACATACACAATATATTCTCTTGCTACCGTCAAAGGTCAGTCTGGCTCAGCTGTAATGCTTGTCCTGATTTAGAAGTTTGTAAGTTCATGCTTCACACCGCATCTGTGTGCTTAACCAAGGCTAATGCTGGATTAGGACAGAGTCTTGCACTATCAGAGCTTCCAGCACTTTAGTGAAATATTTGTCAAGACATTTCCCATGATCTGGCAGACAAAGAAGACCTCATTTTCCCTAGTTTAATTAGTTATATTTTTGCTTTTGATTCCTTAACTAAAAATAGATTATATTTCCAATGATTCATGAGCCCTTGCTAACTGACCATTATGCTTTCCCACAACGATGGTGACGGTTGTTTCTGACGATGACAGGACACCTATGCAGGAGAGTTTTTATAAGTGGAAAAGCACTTGCACTGGGGTAGTTCCACTCGTGACCTCGGACATCCAGGTCCAGTAGTAGTCATCACATCTGGGGTTATCCTTTGTTGAAATGGATGACCATAACTTCTGTGCCTCGCCATGCCCTTTGCTCTATACGGAGTGTTGTAGAACCACCTCTCTGGCTGTTGGATCTCACCTATCTACAGGAGCTGCCGAAGGGTCTTGGCCCGAAACGTCTACTGTAGTCTTTTTCCACAGATGCTGCCTGGCCTGCTGAGTTTCTCCAACATTTTGCGTGTGTTGCTTGGATTTCCAGCTTCTGCAGATTTTCTCTCGTTTGCGATTATGAAAATGACTCACACTTTCTGAATTTATTGTAAATAAGCATGCTGCAACAACGAACACTATATCCCCAAATTAAACGAAAGGAATGGACAATAAAGTTGAACTCACCAATGGGCAGTGCAAATATATTTGGGAGAGTTCTTGTGCAGTAAAAGAGCAGGTGGAATTGTGTTGCTGAGATCCAACAGAAGAAAACAGCTACTCTTGTGCCATATTGTTTCCGGACTTCTTTCTGGAACTTCCAGAGTGCATAGATCACACAGAGACCGAGGCAGCCTCGAACTATTTAAAACACAAAGGAAGATGACCACAATTAAATATACATTAATCTTATTTTGCAATCATATTCAGAACATCACAAAATCAAAATAAGACTAAGAGACATACAGCACCGAACCAGGTCATTCAGCCGACCACATCCATACTGACCAATTTTTTCTCATCTATATTAGTCCCATTTGTCAACGTTCGGTCTATATCGTTCTATGTTTTGCCTATTTATGTGTCCGCGTCTCTGAAGGCCTCCAAGAGGACCACAACCTTGTCATAGGGTTTGCAGGCTTGCGTGGCTCAATGACCAGGAGAGCTATGTTGGCTGCAGTCAGGGCCTTGTGCTTTGGCTCTTGGTAGGGTCACCCATGACAAACAGGTCAAAGAGTAGAGGCCTGACTAAGAGTGGTCCACTGATCCTCCAGGTTCAGAGGTTCAGCTCAGGGCCAACAACCCTGACTGAAAATAAAATATGGAAAGAGCAATGAAGAATCCTTCTTTATCTGTATGCAACGGTAAGGACAGTCAGAGACGGAGGACCAGCAGTGTAATGGACAGCAAGTCAGTCTCTGAAGGGTATGTGATTCTGCCACCTCCTCTAGCAGAAAGTTCAAGATATCAACCACTTTAAGCAAAATAACTTTCCCCTCAAATCCCCCTTAAAACTCTTTACTCTTAGTTTAAAGCAAATTGCCTGTTTTTTCATACCCATACTATGGGGGAGGGGGAGAAAAAACTTCTGCCGATCAGCCTCGTTTATCCCTCTCATAATTTTATACACTGCATCTTTATCAGTCACTTCTCAGCCTGTTCCCCTCCAGAGAAAGCAAACTCAGCTTATCCAGTCTTTCCTCATACCTAAAGTCCTCCAATTCAGACAACAACTTAGTGAATTTACACTAAACTCTCTCTAGCACAATCATCTTTCTTGTAGTCAGGCTACCAGAGAGGCATGCAATATTCTGCTCTAAATGTCCACAAGAAAATGAATCTCAGGGTAGTATAGCATACTACCATAGTTTGATAATAAATTTACTCTGAACTATTACCAAGCCAATTTTCAATATAATTAGCCAGCTCATCTGGGATCCCATATGTCTAAACCTTTTGGTCATCATACCATGTTGCACCTTATTAAATGCCTTATTAACATCCACATGGAAAATGTCTACCACACTACCTTCACTAATCTTCTTAGTTCATCATCATCATTATCTGCCATGTCGTATGAAATGGACGATCATGGAACATGACCATGATTGTTCTTAGCAAATTTTTCTACAAAAGTGCAGTTGTTTGCCATTGCCTTCTTCTGGGCAGTATCTTTACAAAACAGGTAAGTCCAGCCATTATCAATACTCTTCAGAGACTGTCTGCCTGGGGTCAGTGGTTGCATACCCAGGACTTGTGATATGCACCAGCTCCTCATACGACCATCCACCACCTGCTCCAATGGCTTCACGTGACCCTGATCGGTGGGTTGGGGGGAACGGCTAAGCAGGTGCTAAACCTTGCCCAAGGGAGACCAACAGGCTGGCAGACGGAAGGAGCCTTATACCTCCTTTGGTAGAAATGGATCTCCACCCCCATTGCCCAAAATTGTATTCTTAGTCGTCCCCCTCAAAATACTCAAATTAGTTAAACTGAATTTCCCCCATGAAGCTATACTTTTCCAATAGTACATTAAGTTAGTGGCATTATCACTTCAAGGCAAGGAAGCTGTATCACTGAAAAATAGTTTTTTAAAAAATCAGCTTTAAAATATAAATTACATTGTTGTTTCTTCTGTATACAATTTGACTCCACAAAGTATAATTCCTGAAACTTGAATTCTAAAACTGTACTTCTGTGTTCTATTACATTAAATTGAAATATAAATATCACTTTGAAACTCGACATTTCTGTTGGGTTAGTAGAATTTTCTAAATAATTATGCTGTTTTTCCACAAATAAAGACTTGATACAAAAATGATGCGTACTATCCCCCCCATTTCTGCTAAATCAATATTGTGGTTAAATGACTCCCAATCAATGTTTAACATTGAAATACGGGAAGAAAATGCTCAAAATACTCAACTAGTCTGGAACCATCAATAGAAAGAGCTAGAGTTAATGACCTTTCACCTTTGACTTGATGAACTTTTCTCAACTGACTAAAGAAAGTTTCTACATTCAGGTGGACAATATAACAAAACCCAACCTGTCAAATTCATCAAAGGAGAAGTTAGCCACACAAGATAAGTTCAAATGTTTACAGTTTCCCCCTTTGAGAAACTACGATATTTCAACCACAATTACCATCTGAATATATAGCTGGATTTTTTTTTAAAAGTAGTCTTAAGAAGTTTAATTACTGTGATGATTGATAAACTTTAATGATAAACTGAACTATATACTGAGTATTTTAACTGACACAGGCAAAATCCAAAGTTCAAATTAAATGTTATTATCGAAGTACATATATGTCACCATGAGATTAATTTTCCTGTGGGCATACTCAGCAAATTTATAGCATAGTAACTATAACATGATCAATGAAAGAGCATAGAAACATAGAAAACCCACAGCACAATACAGGCCCTTCGGCCCACATAGCTGTGCCGAACATGTCCTTACCTGAGAAATTACCTAGGGTTATCCATAGCCCTCTATTTTTCTGAGCTCCATATACCTGTCCAGGAGTCTTTAAAAAGACCCTATCGTATCCGCCTCCCCCACAGTCGCCGGCAGCCCATTCCACGTACTCACCACTCTGCGGAAAAAACTTACCCCTGACATCTCCTCTGTATCTACCTCTACAACATGGACTCAGGCCCAGGGGGCCTCCAGGTACCTTAAAACTGTGCCCTCTCGTGCTAGCCATTTCCGCCCTGGGAAAAGGCCTCTGACTTATCCACACGATCAATGCCTCATTCAGCCAGGGTGTAGAAGAAGCCAAACAGTGCAATGCCAATATAAATAAATAGCAATAAATAACGAGATAAAAAATCATTAAAGTAACATTATTGTTTGTGGGAACTTCTCAATAGATGGGCAAGTGAGTGTAGTTATCCCATTTTGTTCAAGAGCCTGATGGTTGAAGGGTAGTAACAGTTCCTGAACCTGGTGGTGCGAGTCCTGAGGCTCTTGTACCTTCTACCAGACAGGTACCAATAAATTTAGCAGCCTGGTGACATGACAAAATGTCAGTCATTTGAGAGTGATACTCCAAAAAATAGTAAGGTAACTCCAATTTACACCAGATGACATGCTATCAGCTGTATCTACGTAGGAGTGCTATACTGTATGCGGCACATACATAAAAATAAATCTTTTCTTGAATATATTTTATGCAAATAATGACCGTGGGATTCCCCACCCCCACGCTTCTTAGTTTTGAAACCAAATAGAGTGCAACTTAATTTAGGCCAGTCATACCTAGAAGTTGTGAGTACAACTTGCACACGTTGAGAACCCAGAGGACACAAGCAGCTGGTGCAGAGAGCAGGGAAATAAAAAGCGGTCCCACAAAGGTCCTTGGAACAACTCCGGGAAATTCGTGATGATCGTACTGCAATGCAAGGGGGAGGGGGAAATGCCAGTCACATCTTGGTCACCAATAATTTATTTACTTATTACGATACAGCATGGAGTAGACCCTTCCAGCTTTATGAGCCACACCAGCCAGCAATCCCCTATTTAACCCCAGCCTAATCAAAGTTCAAAGTAAATTTTGTTATCAAAGTACATATATGTCACCATGTACTATCCTGGGATTAATTTTCCTGCAGGCATACTCAATAAATCTATAGAATCACAACTATAACACTATCAATGACAGATCAGCCAGAATGCAGAAGGCAACAAACTGTGTAAATGCAAATATAAATAAATAGCAATAAACACAGAGAACATGAGATAATGAAATAAAGAGACCTTAAGCAACACACACACACACAAACAGTTGGAGGAACTCAGCAGGACAGGCAGCAACTATGGAAAAAGTCCTTCATCCAGCCCTGATGAAGGGTCTCAGTCCTAAACGTCGACTATTTCCTTTTTTCCATAGATACTGCCTGGCCTGCTGAGTTCCTCCAGCATTTTGTGTGTGCTATTCTGGATTTCCAGCATCTGCAGTTTTCTCGTGTTTGTAAAGAATCCTTAAAATTAGATGAACACACATCAAAGTTGCTGGTGAACGCAGCAGGCCAGGCAGCATCTCTAGGAAGAGGTGCAGTCGACGTTTCAGGCCGAGACCCTTCGTCAGGACTAACTGAAGGAAGAGTGAGTAAGGGATTTGAAAGTTGGAGGGGGAGGGGGAGATCCAAAATGATAGGAGAAGACAGGAGGGGGAGGGATGGAGCCAAGAGCTGGACAGGTGATTGGCAAAAGGGATATGAGAGGATCATGGGACAGGAGGTCCGGGAAGAAAGACAAAGGGGGGGACCCAGAGGATGGGCAAGGGGTATATTCAGAGGGAGAAAAAGGAGAGTGAGAGAAAGAATGTGTGTATAAAAATAAGTAACAGATGGGGTACGAGGGGGAGGTGGGGCATTAGCGGAAGTTAGAGAAGTTGATGTTCATGCCATCAGGTTGGAGGCTACCCAGACGGAATATAAGGTGTTGTTCCTCCAACCTGAGTGTGGCTTCATCTTTACAGTATGAGGAGGCCGTGGATAGACATGTCAGAATGGGAATGGGATGTGGAATTAAAATGTGTGGCCACTGGGAGATCCTGCTTTCTCTGGCGGACAGAGCGTAGGTGTTCAGCAAAGCGGTCTCCCAGTCTGCGTCGGGTCTCGCCAATATATAAAAGGCCACATCGGGAGCACCAGACGCAGTATATCACCCCAGTCGACTCACAGGTGAAGTGTTGCCTCACCTGGAAGGACTGTTTGGGGCCCTGAATGGTGGTAAGGGAGGAAGTGTAAGGGCATGTGTAGCACTTGTTCCGTTTACACGGATAAGTGCCAGGAGGGAGATCAGTGGGGAGGGATAGGGGGGACGAATGGACAAGGGAGTCACGTAGGGAGCGATCCCTGCGGAATGCAGGGGGGGGGCGAGGGAAAGATGTGCTTAGTGGTGGGATCTCGTTGGAGGTGGCGGAAGTTATAGAGAATAATATGTTGGACCCGGAGGCTGGTGGGGTGGTAGGTGGGGACCAGGGGGGTGGCGGGAGGATGGAGTGAGAGCAGATGTATGTGAAATGGGGGAGATGCGTTTAAGAGCAGAGTTGATAGTGGAGGAAGGGAAGCCCCTTTCACTACTTAAAATTAGATCATTGGTTGTGGGAACATCTCAATAGATCGGCAAGTGAGTGTAGTTATCCCCCCTTTTTTGATCAACTAACCTATCAACCAGTACGTCTTCGTACGGTGGGAGGAAACCGCAGTACCTGGAAGAAACACGCAGTCACGGGGCGTAGGTACAAACTTCTTACAGAATGGGGGGAGGGAGGAGAGGAGGGGGAATTGAACACGGGTCTCTAAATAGTCAATTCTAACTGAACGAAAGCAAAAGGTAACACAGTTGCGACCAGCGGAGTGGCCAAAAAATTTGGTAGGTCACCAGGACTGATACCTTGTCCAAGTGCAGGCGGTGGTACAGTAGGTCGTGCATCGCTTGCAGGTTGAAGCTTTCTTCCACTTTAGTAAAAGGACAGATCAACAAGTGGATACAAGCCACAAGGACCAGGAGCAACAGTTCCCTTTGCATTAGTCGGCTGCCCTCAGCCATGGCTGTACTCCGGGCGACCGAGAACAAGATGCGAACAAGCCCGCTGAAGACTTGAGGAATCTCCTCCAGCACCACCACCTGTACTCAGCGCCTTGCCCTCCGATATTAAATACACATTTCACAACCTACTGCATGTACTCAACGGGCTTATTGCAAAGCCACACGAGGTCCTACAGTTCTCATTGGAGCGGAATTAAGGAAGACTCCATGATGAAACAAAATCTGAGGATAAGAACTCTGCCGCACATGCCACGGGCAGCTGAGGCCGGTTTGATGACGGCTAACAACATCCAGTTCATAGGCGACTGCGCAGGATGTCACCGCCTACGAAATGCTGGAAGGGCGACTGAGCCCGAGATTTTATTCTTTCAACCCGGCACCATTACCTCGCATTTATTCTGCATCTGATATTGCATTGACATACATAAATGTAGATTTATACATAGATGTGTGTATCTTTTGTTTTCCTGCATCAATGTTTACCTGTATTTTGGGATGCATATGAATGTATGCATGGATTGATGTTTTTTCTTGTGAGTATATATTATTGAAAATTGTTGATTATATGCAATTATGCGTAGCCATGTGTTTGTCTCTTAATGTGTAATTGTTTACTGTATCAAGCTGGCTTTGTTTGCCCGTGCATTCCCTGTATTAAATCCTTGGATTTGTTTTCTATATGAATGCATTGCTGATGTTAGTCTCCATTTACGTGCAGTTTTCAGATTGTCGCTAGCCGTGCCTTTGATTGAATTAGTGTCTGCCCGCAACAATCGTGATACATATCACCATTCAGATCGCCGGGCTACACGTGGGTGAGCGACCGCTCTCGGCGTGTCGAACCCTGGTTGGCGGCTGCGTTGACGGACATCGGCCTGGACCAATCGGGTGTGGAGGATGGCCGGCGGGGAAGGCGGGGTCTGGAGAATATCCGGGATTGAGCGCCCTTTGGGCCGGTGGTTACAGATTCAGCCAGAGGTGATGTTGTAGGGTTGGTCTAACCTGGTGATTACGGCACGGTCACCTGCCAACAGTGCAGAGAGCAGAGAAGAGCTCATGCTAAGGGCCCGCACTCACTTCCAGCACATCATTACTCAGTACTGCACAAGAAGACTCGCAACTCTGGAACGCAATAGGAAGTCATCTTTGCAACTGTCTTTTTTTTAGAATTTAAATTTCCATTGTATGCATAAAATGGATTGCAGAAGTCTCCAGTTTGTACTTGTTGGATTGTTGGTGTTATGCGGTCTTTCATCAAGCCATGACAATTTGTCGTGTTCTACTTGCAAAGAAATACGTAACAATTTCTTAAAGGTGAGTACTGATCCAATTATTTCTTACGGTTTTGAATTTCACAGTAATTGATCAGCATCTCGAAGGCTTTGTAGAGAATGTGTCCATCAGTAACTTAACCCAAATCAAATACTGGAAATTTGTAGCCCTTGGACATGTTAAACACGGAATAGAAAATTCTACAGCAGCAGAACAAGGAAAAATGTACTAGCTTCAAAAAATGGTTAAGTAATTAGAACACTTACAATGATGTTGCTGGGTCCGGAGGACCTGAGTTTCAAGGAAGGATTGAGTAGGTTAGGACTTTATTCCTTGGAATGTAAAATATTGAGGTGAGATTTGATAGAGGAATACAAAATTAGTTGTATGGATAGGGTAAATGCAAGCAGGGTCTTTTTTCCACTGAAGTTGGGTAGGACTACAACTAGAGGTCATAGGTTAAGGGTGAAAGGTGAAAAGTCTAACAGGAACATGAGGGGAAACTTCTTCACTCAGAGGGTGGTGAGAGTGTGGAATGAGCTGCCAGCAGTAATGGGGCATGCAAACTCCATTTCATTGCTTAAGAGAAGTTTGGATAGGTACATGGATGATAGGGTACAGCAGGCTGGTGCAGGTTGATGGGAGTAGGTGGTTTAAATGGTTTGGCATAGATTAGATGGGCCAAAAGTCCTGTTTCTGTGTTGTGCTTTTCTATGACTAATACAGGCTTTGTGAACAGTGCAGAACTATGAGGGGCAGGGGTTGGATGTTGGGGGCAATGTAAAAATCAGGTTTTATAAAAGGTAGTGAGAATCTGGATCATTTCAAAATACCGTTGAGGCAAGAATTTTTAAAACTTTCAATGAGATTGTTTTTGTGTGCAAGACACATTTTCATTCATTATGTCCCATGTCGTGTAAGACACTTGAGCTGTGTGAATCAGTTCAAATATACAGTAGACTGAATGGTTATCAGGAAAGTCCCAAGGTTTGCAGTGATGTTTATCCTACTAAGATCTGAGCTTATCCTGACGTTAGATTTCGCATGTTGAAGGCGACAGGTTATGAGCACCAAAATAATCTTTAGTGTGTTTGGTTTATGAAGGATTCCCCAATGTAACATTGGCTGGTACATGCATGTAAATTCATCTTTGAAACTTTTTATATTAGAAGTTCAAAGTATATATTCAAATAAACGTGTCAAGATATACAACCCTGAGATTCATTTTCTTACAGGCATACTCAATAAATCTATAATAGAATCAATGAAAGACTGCACTAACTTGTGTATTCAACCAGTGTCCAAAAGACAATAAACTGCAAACACAAAAGGAAAGAAAAGATAGCAATAAATATCAAGAACATGAGATGAAGAGACCTTGAAACTGAGTCCATAGGCTGTGAGAATATCTCAGTGATAAGGGCAAGTGAAGTTAGACGAACATTATATTTGGTCCAAGAGTCTGATGGTTGAGGGGTAATAACTATTCCTAAACCTAGTAGGGTGAGTTCTGAGGTTCCTGTACCATCTCCTCGATGGCAGCAGCGAGAAGAGAGCATGCCCTGGGTGGTGGGCGTCCCTGATGATGAATGCTGCTTTCCTGTGACAGTGCTTTGTGTAGATGTGCTCAGAAGTGGGGAGGGCTTTACTCGTGATGAACTGGGCCGTATCCATTCTTTGTTGGATATATACTGTACGTTTCTATTTCCTATATACAAATATGGAGACAGGATGGACACTTGAATGCAAACTCTTCACAATCTTTGACCAGTTAGATTTAAGGTGCCCTTGTTTATGTTTACATTTTTAATGTCTTTGCAAAGGGTGAAAAACGAACCTATATAGTTTTTTTTCCCTCAAATTCAGAGTTCCTTAGGAGCATAAATCCTAGAAATCTGTTAGTATTGAATATACAGTACATTAGATGCTTTTCAGACTAGATTAGCTTTTGAAATTGTCTTGACTGAGAAACGTACTCAATCAACAATATATGTTGGTGAACTCAAATCTGTAACTTGCACTAATAATTCTTAGTTTAAGTTTTGTCCAATGTAGCAGGGTTAAATTTCTAGGGCTAAATTATTTGAAATATTTCAAAATGGTTTTTCAAAATTATTACATTTATAAAATTAAATAGGGTGTCGAAAATACATCCAGGAAGAATTTTGGTGGTGGAAATACAGACTGGGAAGAAAGATATTTGTCAAAATACGAAATCAGGTATGTATGCAGTTTGTAATGAATCCTTTACAAGGCAATATTTTTACACCTCACTTAGGACATTGTGTTGCGAGACAGGAAGGTAGCAGTTGATCTTACAAGCTTGTTCCATGGTCTTGTTGCCCGAAACACGAGGCAGATTCTGCACATAACACATCTTCCATCCTTCATATTCTCCCACTTTATTCCCTCTTCACTCCACCTTTTGTCACCACTATGATTTGTGATGGTATGAGGTTCGCTGACCAAGAATTTGAGTTCAAATAAAAATCTTAAGCATTATCCTATATACATGGATAACAATGAGAACCCTCACTAAAGCTAAGTTTTAATGTAGCCACCTACTCTTCAAAGACTAGATCACTCCTCTGTTTATCCTCCATGCCATGGTTAGCTGCCAATACCCATTATTTGAGTGGTAGGTTTCTCCCCCCCCCCACCCCCCACCAGGAGACACTTCCAGCTACCAGTAGTTTCAACTCAGTTCATTTTTTATACTGATACGTTTGCTTAAAATTCTTAAAACACTTTAAAATTCAGAGGTTTTTCCTGTCTTATAAAAGACTTCCAAACTACAATCAATTTCAAAAACACGAGTATTTTTAAAATACAGATACAATTACTAAGAGCTAAAAAGACATGCAAGCGAGTCATCTGTTGCAGAAACTGCAGGCGGAAGAATGGATTCTAATCTTTCTGACATTCGTCTTGCTGTTCCTTGACCACTCTTAACAAACCTGACTGTGTTCTAGCAGTCATACTGTTCTTCTTTTTGCCACTTGAGTGAGACTTCACACAGATGTGATATTTTTTCAGATAACTTTGCACATAGATGGTATAGAAGCTTCTGGGGGCAGACACCCCAAATTAGTGCCATGAATGCTGACTCTTTGGGTACACAAATCTTCCAACTGTTGATAGATCAGCTGTTTGCTGTGCATCAATGATAGTACCAATCTGATCTGCAAGCTTCTTTGGAGTAAATGATTTAGCCAGTGTTGTCTAGTTTGATAGAGGTCAATTAAGATAAACCCCATTGTCTTGCATTGCTTCTCCTGAGCAGTCAGCCTCATGGGCCAGCAGTCTGTGCTCTGTAGACAATGCTGTTCGTTTGCCAAGCTGTCCTCCTAACTTCAGATTGATTATTGCTTGCTTTTTCCATTAAGAACCGAAGACTGGTTCTTGTTTATGACAAAAAGCTAAACAAAGAATATTGATTGGAAATTTAACTTGCTCTGAGCATCTTTATGATCTCTGAATGTGTCAGCTGTGTTGGAAAACTGAGCTTGGCAAAGCCCCCGCCTGACCAAGAACTGGTCAGCGTATATCCATCACAGATCACCATAGAGAGAAGCCCAGTAAGAGGAAAATTGTTTTTGAGAGATTGCTCTTACCCCAAAAGCAGCCCAGGAAATCATGTGAGTCTTGTATTATCCACAAGGTCACCTTTACTTCACCCTCTGTGATTGTCGTCCTGTGCTGGCTGAGCTCCTTCATTCGGATCACATTTGTATATAGTATGTAAAGCTTTGGCTGAGATTTTATAGTATGATAGCCAAGTATTACAATGGTAAATTAAGGTTCTGCTGATAACATAAGAACCGATCTTGTTATGGTGCCTCATGTTTTTTACTTATCAAAAGTTCTCTGGAAGTTCACATGTACAGTGCCTCCGAGACTTAACTCAGATTATGCTCGTGACTTTATTAAACATATTTATTAATCAAATATGGACACAGTTTATTTCTCCTGTACTTGCAGTAAGGAGCACAATGAAGGTTGCTGAAGTGCTGGGTAAACACACAAGAAGTTTTAAAGCTAATGTGCTGATACACTGTGGAAAAATTGAATGTATGGTTTCATTGCCGATGTCTCCTGGAGCAAGGGTGTCCACCTAGCCCTTTGTTATTACAGAAATTCAGACTATGTTCAAGGTTTTTAGTTGAAAGATGAAGAAAGTTGTCACGGTAACAGGTTGTATGTGTACACTCAAAGCTGAACTTTGGGTTGAGGAAGACGCTGTTTCCTCCTCACCCAGAGGCTGAATTCTGTACATCACTGATGGAATTCTGGCCTGGAGCATGGAGATGCTGAAGAGAACTGAAGGGTCTAAAAACAAAATACCAGTTTATCTCAAGTGTAGCAGTTACTTGAAAATGAACCAAAACCTCTGAGACTAAGCAAGGAGTACGATGCCTTCCAAATAATGAAGTTCCAAAGTTCAAAAGGGTACGTTTTATCCTTTATCATGAAACCAGCCAAGATGAACAATCTTGTAATGATTTTTTTAAAACTAGTGATCCAATAAGTCCAGCGGCAGCAGTCAATGAAATAAATCACCCTGTGACCCACACCCTGTCTCTACCTAGAGTAAATTGACCTAAAGGCAGAACATGATTATGTAACTGTACTCGTTCGCTTCTACGCTGCAACACGTGACAAATTACCCATAATAAAGGCGCAACACAAAATATAACACAGACAGAAAATAGATTCATGGCTCCTACTTCAAGTATTCAGCAATTTGTAATAGCAACTTTCTGAACAGAGTAAGGATGTATCAATTAGAGATGTGTTATCAGCTAGCTACAGGTAAGTAAAGGGCAACATTGGGGTGAAAAATATTGTTGCGAGTTACAGAAGTTTGCATTGTTAGGATAGGTCCTGAGTTCAGGAAGGTTTTACTGGCCCAATTCTTCTAATAGACACTGTCCTATGTAAGCCTGGCCTGCAAAGTTTTGGGAACTTGCTCCCGGCACTGCTTCAGAAATATTTCCTCTGAAAGCACATCCTGTCCAATGTAATTTATTGTCTACATCCTGGCTGTTCTTGCACAGACCAATGTTTTTGTCAGGGAGTTGACTTTATTCTCGCTGCCATGAAGTAAACTATGGCAAATTGATTTATTGTAGGTTAAACTAGTGTGTTCTTGTTAAATGGGACACATTGGAACCGATTCATTTTGGTGCAATTAGGCAGCAAAAGTTTCATGGAAATGGTTTAAAAAGGTATATTTAAAAAAAAGACAAACTACCATTTAACTGAGTAACAAATTATCTATTTGGATGAAATACAGAACAAATTAGAGCACTACCACTACTACTCCAGTTCTATAAAACTATTAGTTCCTAATAGTTATCACTGGAATTCATCCATTGTGCTGTGTTCTTCTAATTGACTGTAAATTAGCAAAATCAGTGCAGAAACTTAGTGTAGCTAATGGAATGCCTTTGTACAATGCTTTTGATGATCGCATCTGTCACATCTTCATTTTCATTTTAACATTTACGATGATTGTCGATACCTTCAAATTCTTTGTAGTTCCTAACCTGTAGTGAAATGTCATTTTCACTCCTGGCCATTTCTGGCATCTCCAAGCCTGAATGCTTGAAACCATAGTGGGAAAAATGATTCTGAATTCTTACTGCTTATTTCTCACCAACTATAAGTGACAAAAATCACACTTTTTTTTTAGACACAAGTACATGCAACTGGTTATATTTAAAATTGTTTGGCCACACAAGTGCATGTGATTAGCACTACTTAGAAACTGTTCGGCAACAGTCTCCTGTCCCAATTAAATGGAATAGTGTCCCAAATAAATGAAGGAAATGCTGGCTATTTTCTCGATTAGTTTTTGTTCTTTAAAAATTGGCCCAAATAGCTGGCCGCCCCATTTAATGGATGGCTCAATTAACTGGAATCCACTGTATGCAAACAAAAGGCTGTCCAGTAAAAGTGTGATTATGTCATAAAAAGCATATTACATTTAATTATTTTGTCCATATAGATTAGGAGTTTTTAACTGCTGTTTAGTAAAATGAGACGTAAGAATTTTCAGTTGTGTGAATAAAGCAGGATTTTATTTTTAATTTAGTGAGACTCGTCTTGTTGAAATTATGGAATCGCTGTGTGAGAGTTCTGACTTTGAATGTCATCTCATGGTGGAAACCAATGAAGAGCATATTGAACGTTGGTGGTTCACGATGTAAGTGATTTTCTGATTTGCATTTTTTTTTGTCTTACCAAACCTGGAGGATGGTGGGATGGAGATGTGTCCCTACCAGAGGAGGTGTGAGGAACTCCTTCCCTCCACTAGCCTACAGGGTCACCCTTGGGTAAGGTATAGCTTCTGCTCATGGTCACGTGAAGCCATGGGAGCAGATGGTGGATGGTCGTACGAGCAGCTGGTGTGTATCACAAGTTCTGGGTGTACGACCACTGATGCCAGACAGGCAATCTCTGAAGAGTATTGATGATGGCTGGGGTCATCTGTCTTGTAAAGACTCTGCCCAGAAGAAGGCAAAGGCAAACCACTTCTCTTCTTTTGGAAAAATGTGCCAAGAACAACCATGGTCATGGACCCTGACTGCCCACGTCACATAATGAATGAAAGGATTAGTTTTGAATGGCTTTATGCTATATTCTAGTGATGGAACTCCTGTGTTTTTTTTTGTAACTTCTATGCTAGGTGTTTGATCTGGTCAGGTCCTTGCATTCACCACCACCACTTGCACCCACTCTGTGTTTAAAAGTCACTTGGATACATACTTGAATAGGAAAGGTTAAGAGGGATATGAGCCAAATGAGGACAAATAGGATTATCTTAAGCACCACACAGAAAGTACTGGAGGAAGTCAGGTCAGACAGCATCTTTAGAATTGAATAAACAGTTAACATCAGGGGCCAAGACCCTTTTCTAAGACTGGAAAGGAAGGGGGAAGATGCCAGAATAAAAAGGTGGGAGGGAAGGGAGAATAGCTGGAAGGAGATGGGTGAAGTCGGATTGGTGAAAAAGATATAAGGGCTGGAGAAGAAGCAATCTGAGATAATGGAGTGGACCATGGGGGGAAAGGAAAGGAGGAGAGGATCCGGGGGAAGTGATAGGCAGGTGAGAAATGCTGGAGTGGGGAGTAGAGGAAGGGGGGAGGGGAAATACTTGGAATTCAAATCTTTGTTGACATAGATGTATTGGGCTCTAGGGCCAGTTTCTGTGCTGTATTACACTATGACTCTATCCTTTGAAATAGCTGCAGCCATTCTGTGAAGTATAGCACTCCAGAAGCTGTGGCTTGATCTCAGTGCTGGATCTTGAGGCTTTGCCAGAGACCACATCCCCAAACAAAACCCTCACAGTTATCAAAAAAAAGTCTTCAACTTTTTCTAACTGTCTCCAAGAACTCAAATTTATTACCCGAAGCCATGAGCTGCATTCAGTTTAGATTATCCACCCTGTCTGGTGCAGAACCCAGCATCTGAGGGTGAGTGTGTTGGTATCCAGTGTTCGCTCTAAGCTGTGTGGGTGCACGGCTGCGCAGTAACTGAAACGCTCCCGCGCATGTAGTCTTTGTTGCCAAGCAGCTGGAATTTTCTTTTATGTAATGCTAATATAATAAACGTATCGCAACTTTTACTTTGAAACATTTTGGAGCTTCAACATATTTAAATTGTCAGTGTTTCAATTTTCCTTCTAAATATTTTAATCTGGTTGTTGGTTCATTTATTGAAAAACAGCACAGGGTAGGCCCTTTGAACTGTGCTGCCCAGCAATCCCCCAATTTAATCCTGGACCAATTACGGGACAATTTACAATGACCAATTTGTCTACCAACCAGTGTGTCTTTGGACTGTGGGAGGAAACCAGAGTACCCAGAGGAAACCCACATGGTCACGTAGTGAATGTACAAACTTGGCTGGAATTGACCCTGTCACCTGTGCTGTAAATTGTTGTGCTAACCACTACACTACCGTGCTGCTCGTAGTATGCATGTTGCAGAAAAAAGCATTTTAAATGCTGTGCAGTTTTCAGGCCATATAAATAAATTTCCTCCTCAGACCAATGGTTGGTCCGCGCAGCTATTTAAAAATAAAATTAGAGGGAACATTAGTGGCACCTAACCTCAGCTCTTTCTTGCGCTGCGATAAACAGGCATAAAAATTGGGAATATGCTGATCTGCATACCTGGAATTGCTGGCTCATTCCTGTCCATTGCTGTAACTAAAACAAAATCTAGTGATTCTTGCAAGTGCACTTTTTTTTGTATTTACAGTGGCGTGCATTTGAAGGGGCTGAACCAGCAGGTTTCAAAGATAAATTGTATTTGCTGTTGAAACAAAAACACCCCCAGCACTATGAGAAACAGTGAAGGAGACTGACAATTTGTTCCTAAAGACTGTTCATTGTTATAGTGTGCCCAATGGTTCTGAGATGTATCGTTCTATCAGAGTGAACAATTTATGTTTCACATTTTGATACTCATTCATTCGATTTACTTTTTCTTCATCATAGGCAGAAAGAACATTCTGACTTCTTCCACTGGTTCTGTGTGGACACGATTAAAGTGTGCTGTCCAGCTGGAAGCTTTGGTGTAGACTGTGATGGTATGTAATGAACGGGTATAATTGCATTTTCTGATGACCTGACTTGCACGTATTGTAATTGTGATTACAACATTTACATTTTCTAAGTTTAAAAAAAAATAATCTGCATGAATTTGACAAAATATTTAAAGCAAAACACACAAAATGCTGGCAGTATCCGCCAGCCTGAGTCCCAATGAAGAGTCTCAGCCTGAAATGTCGACTGTTTACTCTTTTCCGTAGATGCTTCCTGGCCTGCTGAGGTCCTCTAGCATTTTGGGGGTGTTACTTTGGATTTCCAGCATCTGCAGTTTTTCTTGTGCTTGTGACAATATCTTTGTTTTAAATGTACCATTTTCTTGCGTTTGTGTAGTTTAGGAGTCCTTTTGTTTAATAACCTTCTTGGGGCTCCTTTAAGTAAGTACTTTGAGGTATATATACATGTACCTGCTAGACTGGGGTAAAAACTTTACATTTAAGCAGTTGGTGAATAATCGTAGTAGTTAATGTTTACCAGAATAGAATACCAAGGAAAGAAAATGAGGTTGAACAGGAGCAGCGTGAACTTAAGAAAGGAAAACCATATTGGACTAAGCTTTTGGAGTTTTTTTTAGGATAGGTCAAGGGGAGCTAGTGACTCAGAACCAGGTTTAATGTCACCCCCCCACATGTCATAAAGTTTATTATGCAGCTGCAGTACATTGCAATACATAATAAAAATTATAAATTACAGCAAGTTTAAAGTAAATTTATTATCAAAGTACATGCCTGTCACAATATACAGCACTTTCCTGTGGGCATACACAGCAAATCTCTGCAAATGCAAATATAAGTAACAAGAACATGAGATAGTTGTTATAGTGAGAGCATTGGTTATGGGAATAAATTAATTTTTCTCTGGTTGATTGAATGGGAAGGAGCGCTTTCACTAAGTGCATTTCTTGCACACACTCGCATGCAAGCATTGCCTTATCATTCTGCTGTTGTTGCACTGAGTGTATGCACTTCAATATCTTTCCCAGGTCTAATTTCATAATTCACCCACTGCCTTCCCTTTGCATTGCTACATACATTCAGAGTCAGACACCAAAGTTTAATATAATTTCGTCTTTATTTCTGGTTAAGTGCAAGTGTGCAATCGTGTTGAGCGTTCTGCTGTTTCACACAGTAGTTTTCCGGCTGTCCTGTGGCATCCACTGAATGATAAATTGATCTGATGTTCTCTGGTTGGTTTATGGTGCCTTTCCTGCCACGCAAACTGGAATATTCCAGTTCTTTAGTACTGGGGATGGGTATATGTTGTTTGCATTGTGTATTTAAGGTAATAAATTGTAGGCGGTATCTCAGGTAATGATGAGTTTGAGTACAGAGAGGAAATTAAGAACCTGGTGGCATGGTGCAAAGACAATAACCTATCCCTCAACGTCAGCAAGACAATGGAATTGGTTGTTGACTTCAGAAGGAGTAGCAGACTGCATGACCCAATTTACATCGGTGGTGCGCAAGTGGAACAGGTCAAAAGCTTTAAGTTCCTCAGGGTCAATATCACAAATGACCTGACTTTGTCCAACCAAGCAGAGTTCACTGCTGAGAAGGCCCACCAGCGCCTTTACTTCCTGAGAAAACTAAAGAAATTTGGCCTGTCCCCTAAAACCCTCACTAATTTTTATAGATGCACCGTAGAAAGCATTCTTCTAGGGTGCATCACAACCTGGTATGGAAGTTGTCCCGTCCAAGACCGAAAGAAGCTGCAGAAGATCGTGAACATGGCGCAGCACATCACACAAATCAATCTTCCGTCCGTGGACTCACTTTACACCGCACGCTGTCGAAGCAGTGCTGCCAGGATAATCAAGGACACAATTCACCCAGCCAACAGACTTTTCATCCCTCTTCCCTCCGGGAGAAGGCTCAGGAGCTTGAAGACTCATACGGCCAGCTTCTTTCCAACTGTGATAAGACTGCTGAATCGATCCTGACCCGGATCTGGGCTGTACCCTCCAAATATCCGGACCTGCCTCTCGGTTTTTTTTGCACTACCTTACTTTCCATTTTTCTATTTTCTATTTATGATTTATAACTTAAATTTTTAATATTTACTAATTTTACTATTTTTAATATTTAATATTTATAATCCAGGGAGTGGGAAGCACAGAATCAAATATCGCTGTGATGATTGTACGTTCTAATACCAATTGTTTGGCGACAATAAAATATAATACTTCTGTTGATTTTGTAATATGATTGCAGCTACATTGTGGGGTGCCTCATATTCTGATTTGTGTGTAATCTTAAGTAAACTCTGTTGATAATTAAAGATGGTATGTCCTGGTGCCAATAAAAGGAACTCATCACCCTCTCAGTGAGCTAGAGATTGGGGCCAGGAGTTCACACTCGACAAGTATAAGTACAGGGTTATTATTGTTCCTTGTAGATAACTTTTTGTAATATTGACATTTTTCTTTCCACTACTTTCACTAATTTTTGTAAGCTTGATTTTTAACACACCTAATAAACATCCTTGCACTAACGTGCTAAATGATGGCAGCCATTTTTTCCCTTTGGTAAAATTAAAGGTCATAACCCACATTTTTAACTACTGTAGCAGTAATGTAACTTAAGTACCTCAGCAATTAGTGCTTGGATCCAGCTGTTCTCATCTTGTGTCAACAATTTGATTGAGGGGGCAAAGTGCTACTTTCTAAGTTGATGATATAGAACTGAGTGTATTTGTACATGGGGAGGAGAAAGGATATAGAGAGATCTCAAAGATCTGTAGACTGTGATTGTACTAAGTGACCTAATTTAAGATTCTGAGGGGAGTTGACAGGGCAGATGCTGAGAGGGTGTCTCCTAGTGAGATTATCTAAAATAGGGGTTCCCAACCTTTTATATTTCATGCACCAATAACATTATGCAAGGGATCCGTAGACCCCAGGTTGGGAACCCGTGATCTAGAACTGAGACATACAGTGTCTGTAAAACATATTCATCCCCTTTAGAAGTTTTCATGTTTTATTGTTTTACATCAGTGGATTCAATTTGGCTTTTTTTTTGGACACTGATCAGCAGAAAAGAACTCTTTCATGTCAAAGTGAAAACAGATCTCTACAAAGTGATCTAAAATTTTTACAAACATGAAACACAAAGAGCTACACAGGAATGGCTTAGAAACAACAAAGTTAATCTCCTGGAGTGGCTAATTCAGAGTCCAGACCTCAATCCAATTGAAAGTTTGTGGCTGGACTTAAAAAGGCTGTTCACTCACAATCCCCATGCAATCTGACAGACCTCGACCAGTTTTGTAAAGAAAAATGGGGGGAAAATTGCAGTGTCCAGTTCTGCAAAGCTGATAGAGACCTATCTACAGATTCAAGCCTGTAATTGCTACCAAAGGTACATCTAAATACTGACATGAAGGGGTTGGGTACTTATGAAATCAATTATTTTGTGTATTACATATGTAGTTAATTTAGATCATTTTGCAGAGATTTGTTTTCACTGACACCAAAGAGTCTTTTTCTGTTGATCAGTGTCAAAAAAAGCCAAATTAAATCCACTTTGATTCAATATTGTAATACAATAAAACATGAAAACTTCAGGGGGGCGGGGGTGTGCATACTTTTTATAGACACTAACTCATGTAATACCTGTTAACTTTGAGATGAAGTGTAATTTTTTTTCCTAGTAGGTACAAATCTATGCATGTCATTTCCCCAGAATATCAGCTGCTGCTTGAGAAATGGTGGTAGGCTAAGGTTTTGCCCAAATGCATGAATGTTTTTGTTTTTTCCGGTAATTGCTACAAGGTCATTGGTTGTTTTTGATTTTTGGTGTCTAGGTGTTCAGTGTTTGTTTCCTAGCCTTCCAAATAGTTGTATAGATAAGTTTGGTTGCATCTGTTCAAGCTTATTGTCATTCAACCATATAAACGTATACAGCTAAAGGACACAACTTTTCTCGGACCAGTGTGCAAGACACTGCAAATAGTCATATTCAGCAAACAAAATACTTAATGCCATAATATGAAAAGAAAAATTATGTATTATATTGTGTTAATATTTTCTGTAGATGTAAAGGATGTATATTGTATGCGACTTGTAGTGAACTATACAACAATTCAGATAGTGGGGCATATATCTCTACCAATGAAGGTGTAAGGCACCCTATTCCTCTGCTAGCCTGCAGGTCACCCTTGAGTAAGGTGTAGCACCTAACCCCCCCCCCCACTCCACTCCGGATCAGGGTCATGTGAAGCCATGGGAACAGGTGCATATCACAAGTCACATGTCCTGGTTATGCGACCACTGACGCTAGGCAAGCACACTCTGAAGAGTAGTGATAGTGGCTGGAGTCACCTGTCTTGTAAAGACACTGCCCAGAAGAAGGCAATGGCAAACCACATCTGCAGCGATGCAGCACAGGGTAATCCCTTCCAGCCATTTGAGCCACGCTGCCCCAGCAACCCCTGACGAGCTCAATTAACTCTAACCTGGTAATGAGATAATTTACAATGAGCAGTTAACCTAGCCGGTGTGTCTTTGGACTGTCCAGATCACTGGAGAAAATCCATGCGTTCCACTGGGAGGACATGCAGAGACCCCTTACAGATGGCGCTGGAATTGACATCCGGAATGCCCAAACTGTAGTAGTGTTGCTCTAGCCACTGTTAATGTCACTGGCAAATTGTCTGCCAGCCATTAATATAAATCACAAATGTGCCTTTTTGTGTTCGTACAGATTTTAGTTAGGATAACGTTGGCATCGCAGGAACTTGGCATTGGTGTGCATGACAATCACCTGTATTTCTCACTTTGAGATTCCTTAATAGTGGCTACTGCAGGTGGGCACGCTTGTTGGGATGCAGTCGTATCCATTGCCACAAATCCTTCTGTGACCTTGTAAATTTGCCAACATTCTAAGTAATTACAGTTGGACACTGCATCCTCACTAAACTTTATGGAGGATATTAATCTTCAGGTCAGTGATTATTTTGCCTAAGTGGCAGCTTGTGAACAATAATGGTGTGTGATTTCAGGGTGTCCTGGTGGGATGGACAGGCCCTGCAGTGGGCACGGTACCTGTGATGGTGATGGGACGCGGGCTGGCGATGGCTCGTGCAGCTGCACGAAGGAGTACAAGGGACCAGAGTGTCTGGACTGTGCTGATGGCTACTACAGTGAATTCCAGAATGAAACAGATTCGCTCTGCACAGGTAAGCTTTCCTTTGTGTACTCCTGAACGATTGTCCTAAACTGCATCACAATTCACTTTTTTGATAGTTTACCAGTTGATCAAACAGGTGGGCACAGACAATTCATAGAAAATGAGGTTCCTTGTGTATAAATGGAATTGTGACCAGTTAATTTGGTGAAGTGGTCTGGTTGATATAAGCTTGTTTTAATAATTAAAAAAAATTGGAACTGTAATCTTAGATCGGGGGTTCCCAACCTGTAGCGCGCAAGACAAGCCAGAACCAAAACCGAAACAATTGCCGCTGCCGGTGACCCGATGGATTTGTTATACTTGTATGACGCACCCTCACTCTAATTGCTCCAAACATCAAGATGTATTCGATCCTTTATTGGGAATTAGCAGACATACAATCTGGAAGCAGTAAAACTTAAGCATATCCAAATGTAAGCTAAGTGTTATTGTGCAGTCACCAAAAGATATGACCTCCGCCAGTCCCCAGCAACTACAAACTGCAGTGAACAAAGCATGAAGATGTAACTTATTCCCTTCGCTTTTACCACGCCCCCACTTGTGTTGCCATAATAAATGAGCAATACAGTACAATTCAAAAAGAATTGGCTCCTACACCAATTTATTTTATGCCAAGGACCAATACCATTAAGCAAGGGGATGGTGGATCCCAGGTTGGGAACCCTTATCTTAGAGCAATATTAACCAACAATCATACATTTAATACCAAAGAGAAAAAAATTTGGATTGTTTTCTGCCTGTGAAATATATTTCTACTGAAATTCTGTTAAATTGAGAAATGGTACTTTTGAAATGCAAAAAAATCATTAGAACTGTATATCTAAAGTGTCTGTGTACACCTAATACTGGCATATTTGGTATGATTCTCTAAGTGATGAGTGTCACTATGAAACAATTAAATACTCTTTATCTGGTGTCTGCATCAAGTGGAGCAAGTATGGCGAGGTCTGGGGCAGAATGAACGTATTTGAACTCTGCTTCCACAAACTGTCTTAAGCAATGTGTAAAAGAGTGCACTTTTTTCTGCTTGCTGTTCAGCTGATGCTGCTGATCTGCAGATATGACCATAGATGGTGCTTTGGAGAAGGTGTTTTTAAATGACCATAAGACATAGGAGTCGAATTGGGTCTTTTGGCCCATTGGGTCTGGTCCACCATTCCCTCATGGTGTCTGATTTGTTAACCCTCTCAACCCCATCTGCCTCCTTCCCCTAATTTTAGGTGCTCTTACTAAGCAAAAACTTATCATCCTCCGCTTTAAATATACCCAAACGACGGCTTCCACTGCCGTCTGTGGCAATAAAGTCCACAGATTCGCCACTGTCTGGCTAACGAAATATCTCTTCATCTGTCTTAAAGGGATGTACTTCTATTCTGAGGCTGTGTTGTCTGGTCCTAGACCACATCACTACATGAAGCATCCTCTCCACATCCACTCTATCTAGACATTTCAATATTTGGTCTATTTCAGTGAGCTCCCCCCATCATTCTTCTGAACTCCAGCAAGACCCCAGGCCCAGAGCCATCAAATGCTCCTCATGTGTTAACACTTTCCCTCTGAGATCATAATTGTAACTGTCTTCTGGATCCTCTCCAATGCCAGCACATCTTTTCTTAGATATGGAGCCCAAAACTCCTCGCAACACTCCAAATGTGGTCTAAAGCTTCCGCATTACATTCTTGCTTTTATATTCAATTCCTCTCAATAAATGCTAACAATGGATTTGCCTTCCTCACAACTGACTCAACCTGCAAGTTAACCTTTGGGGAATCCTGCAGAAGGACTCCTAAGTTCCTTTGCGCTGCCAGTTTCTGAACTTGCTCCACTTGGAAAATAGCTTACGCATCTATATACTACTAAAACTGTCTTGCTCTGTGACCTCCAATTAGTGTAAACGGTGCATTACAGCGGCACTTTTTTTGGCTAAATCGAATTAAAATGTGCTAACTTGCAGAATGCAGGCAAAGTTCAGGGTTATATATTCGTATAAAATTGCTCATTCGCCAAAATAAACAGGCTCTCTTTTAACCCGAGACCCGATCGGCCATCATGGAAATCGGGATGCGACAGCCTGACGCATGCACACGGCCAGTCTCAGCAGCGACACCCACATTCTGCTCATCACCATCAGCATGTGCAGGATTGGGACAGACCTAACTGCCACCCATCAATACGAGATAATTAAATCTTATTGTAATGACGTACTTCGAGACACCCATGAAACCCTTTGCTGCAGTCAAAGGACAGCGGTGACTATATCACGTCCACTTAGGAGAGCGCCAACCACATCATCAAGAATAATCAGCATCCTTTAGTGTTACTGCTTCGTATCTTCTATCCAGCATTAGGGTAAAAGAAATGGTCAGCTTAATTATGCCACGTGGAAAGGGAAGGGGGACATTATGGTCAAGAGATGATGCCAAACATCGGGAAGTAGCAAGGAAAGGGAGAGAACAAGAATCGGATGAGGCCAGAGCCGCACGACTCCAGGATCAAAGAGTCAGGACAAAAAACGATGAGAGAAGAAGAGACAGAGGAGGAGAGGCATGCACGTCTCCAGGATCAGAGACAAACAACAAACAGCAGAAGAGATGAAGAGACGGGGGATGAAAGGGCTGCATGTCTCCAGAATGACAACGAGAGGCACAAGGGTTCCAGATAAACCAGAAATGATGCCATCAAAAGTGTCCTTCGTTAAATGAGGAGCAGCTACATTTGTATTGCTACGTGTCGTTCTTCTTCAATAAACTGAGGTTTTCTACTTCAGTTTCCAAAGCAAAGTGATACCAATAGCATTCAGGAAAATTTAATGTTCATTCTGGTCACATCAGACTGCACTATCCTTCTCTCAAAGGGTGCCCCAACGGGTTATCCTGTTGTCCAGTTTATTTCTAATGCTTCAGGAAGAAACCAGAGCACCCAGAGAAAACCCAGGCGCTCTACGGGGAGAATATACACACTGCTTACAGAGGACACTGGGATTGAACTCTGCACTCAAAGCAAATAGATTATCAAAATACATACATGACACCATATACAGCCCTAGATTCTTTTTCTTGTGCACATGCTCAATAAATCCATAATAGAATAATAACCATAATAGAATCAATGAAAGCCACACCAACTTGGGTATTCAACAAGTGTACAAAAGCCAAACTGCAAATACAAAAAGAAAAGTAAATAATTAAATAAGCAATATATATTGAGAACTTTAGATGGAATCCTTGAGAGTGAGTCCATAGGTTGTGGGAATATTTCATTGCTGGGGCAAGTGAGTTTGAGTGAAGTTACCCCCTTTGGCTCAAGAGCCTGGTGGTTGTGGGGTAAAATGACTGTTCCTGAACCTGGTGGTGTGAGTCTTGAAACTCCTGCAGAGCGAGAAGAGAGCAGTTCCTGGCTGGTGGGGGTCCCTGATGCAGGATGCTGTTTTCCTATGACAGTGCTTCATGTAGATGTGCTCAGTGGTGGTGAGGGCTTTACGTGTGATGGACTGGGCCGTATCCACTACCACTTGTAGAACTTTCCATTCAAAGGCATTGGTGTTGCCATACGAGGCTGTGATGTAGCCAGTCAATGTACTCTCTTGCATGCATCTATAGAAGTTTAGGAAGTGGAGCAGTTGCTTTACTTTCTTCGTAATCATTTTTATCATTTCTTAATGTATGCATTACTGAATGACAGTAAAAGGGGACTGCGTGTCCTCATAATCATAATAATAATCTGATTCCTAAGCTCTGGAACCTGGGCCTTGGCACTCTGATCTGCAGTTGGATATTCAACTTCCTCACAGACAGGACCCAGGCTGTAAAAATAGGGGACAAGCTCTCCTCTACAATCACTCTGAGCACTGGTGCCCCACAAGGCTGTGTACTCGGCCCCCTGCAGTACTCACTGTACACCCATGATTGTGTAGCCAAGTTTCCATCAAACTCAATATATAAGTTTGATGATGACACCACAATTGTAGGCCGTAGCTCGGATAATGATGAGTTTGAGTACAGAGAGGAAATTAAGAACCTGGTGGCATAGTGCGAAGACAATAACCTATCCCTCAATGTCAGCAAGACGAAGGAATTGGTTGTTGAGTTCAGAAGGAGTAGCGGACCACACGACCCTATTTACATCGGTGGTGCGCAAGTGGAACAGATCAAAAGCTTTAAGTTCCTTGGGCTCAATATCACAAATGACCTGACTCGGTCCAACCAAGCAGAGTCCACTGCCAAGAAAGCCCACCAGTGCCTTTACTTCCTGAGAAAGCTAAAGAAATTTGGCCTGTCCCCTAAAACCCTCACTAATTTTTATAGATGCACCGTAGAAAGCATTCTTCTAGGGTGCATCACAACCTGGTATGGAAGTTGTCCTGTCCAAGACTGAAAGAAGCTGCAGAAGATCGTGAACACGGCGCAGCACATCACACAAACCAATCTTCCGTCCGTGGACTCACTTTACACCGCACGCTGTCGGAGCAGTGCTGCCAGGATAATCAAGGACACCACCCACCCAGCCAACACACTTTTCGTCCCTCTTCCCTCCGGGAGATGGCTCAGGAGCTTGAAGACTCGTACGGCCAGATTTGGGAACAGCTTCTTTCCAACTGTGATAAGACTGCTGAGCGGATCCTGACTCGGATCTCGGCCGTACCCCCCAAATATCCGGACCTGCCTCCTGGTTTTTTTGCACTACCTTACTTTCCCTTTTCTACTTTCTATTTATGATTTATAATTTAAATTTCTACTATTTACTATCGATTCGCGCTCCCTGGAGTACAAAGCACAGAGTCAAATATCGCTGTGATGATTGTACGCCCTAGTATCAATTGTTTGGTGACAGTAAAGTAAAGTAATTGCAACTTGCGTGTTGGGCTCATGACCCAAGAACATAAGAAAGAGGAGCAGGTGTAGGCCATCCAGAATGTCACGCCAGCTCCACCATTCGATAAGATCGTGACTGATCTGGCCCTGGACTCATCTCCACCCACCTGTCCCTTCTCATAACCCTTAATTCCCCAATTCTGCAAAAATCTATCCAACCTTGTCCAATCTCTCCAACCTTGTATGACAAGTCCTACAAAATAATAACACTGAGGAATTTAAAGTTGCTAGCCCTCTCCACCTCTGGTCCTCTGAGGACTGGCTAATGGGCCTCTGGTCTCCTTCTCCTGAAGTCAATAATTGGCTCCTTGGTCTGTGTGGATTCAGAATTGGCTTGCTCACGGCATTAGATGCTCCGTTTTATTACTGAAGGTCTGTGACCAGTGGTATTCCACAGGTATCTGTTCTGGGACCCCCTGCTCTTTGAATTATTTTTTATAGATGACTTGGTTGAGCAACTGGAAAGGTGGGTTATTAACTTTGCTGATTACTTGAAGGTTGGTGAAGTTGTGGGTATTGTAGAAGGTTCTATAGGTGTGTAGTGGGGAGTATATTGACTGGCTGCACCACAGCCTGGTATGGAAACATTAATGCCCTTGAAACACTACATAAAGTAGTGAATATAGTCCAGGCCATCATGGGTAAAGCCCTCCCCACCATTGAGCACATCTACATGAAATGCAGGAAAGCAGCCTCCATCATTAGGGATAGGCACCACCCAAATTATGCTCCCTTCTTGCTGACATCAGGAAGAAGGTACAGGAGCCTCAGGACTCGCACCACCAGGTTCAGGGACAGTTATTATCCCTCAACAATCAGGCTGTGAACCAAAGGGGATAACTTCACTTGTCGTATCATTGGGGTTGCTGGGGTGGCGTGGCTCGAAGGCCTGGAAATTTTCTGGATGTTTGGGAAACTTAATGGAACCAATTAAAGCATCATTTTTATTATTTCTTTTTGTATTTGCAGAGTTTGCTTTCTTTTACACACTGGTTGAAAGCTCTAGTTGGGTACTCTATTATTGATCCTGTCGTGGTTATTAATCTATAGGTTCATTGAGCATGGCCACAAAAAATGAATCTCAAGGTTGTATATGGAGACACATGTACTATGATCAATTTCCTTGAACTTTGAGTTTGTCACAGACTGCAGTGGGGCATTGATAGAGCTGGGCTGAGAAGTAGCAGGTGGAGTTCAACGTGTAAAAGTGTGAAGTGATTCCTTTTGGAAGGTCAAATTTGAAGGCAGACTGACAAGGCTCATGGCAGGATTCTTGGCAGTGCGGAGGAATCTAGAGACCTTAGAGTCTTCATCCATAGATCCTTCAAAGTTGCTGCGCAAGTTGATTAGTGTTGTTAAGATGATGTATGGTGTGTTGGCTTCATTAGAGGGGGTACAGATGTTGCAGCTCTATAAAACCCTCATTTGACCACATTTGGAATATTGTGTTCACTTCTTGTTGCCTCATTATAGAAAGGATGTGGAAGTTTTAGAGGGTGTGGAAGAGACTTACCAGGATGCTACCTGGACAAGAGGGCATGTCTTGTGCAGACTGGTTGAGCAAGGTATGGTCGGTCCCCCGCTCCCGCCCCCCCCCCTCGGCGCACCACTCCTCACACTGACATTTGGCAGTATCTTTCCCTTTTGTTTTACGAGGTCGAGTTGCAGTCTCCACACTGAACCTGGCACGGATGGAAAACATACTCGGGAGCGGCCCCAACTGGGTTCAAACCCGGGAGCCTCCGTTCCAGAGTCCGGCGCTGATGTCATTGCGCCACCATCTGGCCCAGTAGGGCTTTTTTTCTTTGGAGTGAAGGAGGATGAGAGGTGACTTGATAGAACTATACAAGGTGACATGAGGCATACAGTAGATCGAGTGGAAAGCCAGAGATTTTTTTTTTCCCCAGGGCAGAAATGGCTAACAATACAGGGCACAATTTGAAGGTGATTGCAGAAAAGTGTAGCAGTGATGTTAGAGAGAGATGGTGCGTGGAGTGCCCTGCCATGTTGGTGGTAGAGGCAGATACATTAGGGCCAACTAAGAATCTCAGACTGGCAATTGGATGATAGAAAATAGAAGGCTGTGTAGGAGTGAAGGGGTAGATTGATCTTGGAGAAGATTACAAGGTCAGTGCATCATGGACCGAAGGATATGTACTGTGCTGTTAAGATCCATGTTCTATGAACTATGCTTCTTTTCAATTTAGTCTCCAAGTTGCTTTTTTCCTTTCTAAGTACTCTCTTACTTATTCTGGAGTCTTCACTAACCTGTCCAGCATTCTCCTTCTTTACTTTAGTCATACTTTTCCATGCTTTTGAACCCACTCATCACTATCAGCAGCTGCATTTTGTGGTATGTTCATGATGTTGGTGATCAAGGTCTCATGACTATCATTCTTGACAAATTTTTCTGCAGAAGTGCTTTGCCATTGTTGCCTTTACAAGACAGGTGACCCCAGAGATTATCGGTGCTCTTCAGTGGTCACAGGACCAGCAGGTGCTGCACCTTACCCAAGGGTGACCTGCAGGCTAGTAAAGGGAGAGATCACCTTAAACTTCTTTAGTAGAGACGCATCTCCACCTTGTCACCCATTGAACCCACTATTCAGTTTAAAGCCCTATTCAGTCCTAGTAATATGATTCGCCTGGACCCTGGTCCCAACATCATTTGGGTGGAGCCGTTCATGTTGGAACAGCTCTCTTTCCCCCAGTACTTGTGCCAAGAATTCATACTCATTTCTGCAATATCTTTAGGCCACACATTTAACTTGCTGCTCTCACTAACCCAGTGCCAGTTTACTCGTGGCTCAGATAGCCATCCGGAGGTTATTAACTTTTTATTGTTCTGCGTTTTAATTTAGTCCTTGAACCACAGTGCCACCGTTCAGCTTGCTGATCCTTCCTGCTGCAGCTACCACTCTTATCCTGGCAGGGAGCAGCCGTCTCAGACAGGTTCGTCTGCCCAAGGACCAAGGCTCCTCCAGCACAACCTTTCGGATCCCCTACCTTCCTCACTCACAGTCCCTGGCCCTTGACCGAATTTTTGAAGCAGTTAACCAAATGGGTGTAACTGCCTCTTGAAAGAGTGTCCGGATAACTGCCTAGCCCCCCTTCCCCGATGCCCTGACGCATTGCAGTGTTTGAAACTTAGATGCCAGGTCATTAGCTTTGAGCCCAAGTTCTTCGAGCAGCCAACACCTGCTGCAGACGTGGTCACCAGGAACCAGGGTTGCCAACTTTCTCACTCCCAAATAAGGGACAAAAGTAGCAGTCGTATACAGGACACGTGTTTACCCCGAGAAAGACTACCATGACCATGAAGCCTTGCACGGGCACCTGTGTGCGCATGCGTGACGTACCGATTTTTTTCCTCTACAAATTGGTTTTGGCGATTCTGTTCAGTGAAACTACACTACATACATTATTTCTACTTTATATAGGCTGTGTATTTATCATATCATTTCTGCTTTTACTATATGTTAGTGTTATTTTAGGTTTTATGTGTTATTTGGTAGGTTATTTTTTGAGTCTGGGAACGCTCAAAAATGTTTCCCATATAAATTAATGGTAATTGCTTCTTCGCTTTACGCCATTTCGGCATGAAAGGTTTCATAGGAACGCTCTACCTTAGCGGGGGAAATATGGGACAAGGGCGGTCCCGTATGGGACAAACCAATTTAGCTCAATAGACGGGATGTCCCGGCAAATACGGGACAGTTGGCAACCCTACCAGGAACCACAATGGAGACCGCCAGCTGCCACATCATGCAGATGCAACACATCTTCTGATCTTTTATCCCTACTGTAATTCAAGTCATTTTTTAGTTAACTTGTTTGTTTGTTATGTACCATGTCATATGACATAGGTGATCATGGTCTATCTTTGACTCTGATTATTTTTGGCAAATTTTCTACAGATATGCATCAGCTGCTCATATGACCATCCACCACCTGCTCCCATGGCTTCACATGGCTCTGATCGGTGGGGGGGGGGGTGCATTTGCTGCGCAGGTGCTACACCTTGCCCAAGGGTGATCTGCAGGCTAGTGGAGGGAAGGAGCACCTTGCTCCTCCTTTGATAAAGACATGTCTCCACCCCGCCGTCCATTTAAGTAACTACTGCATTTTTAAAAAGGATCTGACTCACTTGTACCATCTTGCTAAAGCTTCTCCAGTCAAATCCTCGAACCTCAGACCTGGCCCACTCACACAATGGCCATTCCAAAAATTGACTTCTCTGCCTCTCCTCACCAAAGCCTCAGTTCCCATAATGGCCTCTGTCCGCTCCCACAGTGGCCGCTCTGCTTGTATCTAGAATTTTATTGACCTTTGCCAATTGCCTAATAACTGATTCGATCTCAAACTAAGCAGAAATCCCCAAAAGAACAGGCTTGCTTTTTAAATCTGCACTACTCACTAAAAGTAATGGCTCAGGCAATCTCAAACTGTGCAGAGGAAAAAAATGACACAGAATAAGCCGATGTGGAAGCAGTAGGCCGAAAGACATTCAATCCTGATTCTAATGTTGCATATTAGCTTTAAACTTTGATATACCAAATAACTTATAAGCCCAATACTCAAGACCTCTGTTCCCAAACTGACAGTGACTTCAGCATATCATGGAGAAGTCAGCCTCCCTCCAAGGTCTATTGTCTACAGTGGTTAAGTAGCCAATCTAACCAAAGGTCCCACCTACCCTGGATAATCACTCTTCTCTTCTCCCCTCTCAGCCTTCAGGCAGAAATAGAAGACCCTGAAAGCATGTACCTCCAGGCTCAAGTGCACCTTCCATTTTCTGTTATAAGACTATTGGGTAGTCCCCTAACATGGTAAAATGGGCATTTGACCTCATAATCTTCCTCATTGTAGCCTTGCTGCTTATTGTCTACCTGACCACAATTTTCCTGTAATATGTTTTATTCTGCAATCACTCCCACCACTGTGCAAAAGTCTAATTACCTGTCCAAATACTTGTACATATATTTTTAAAAATTTCTTGGTCTCTATCACGACCTTAAGTCAACTAGGAGGAAGATGCTGTGGCAAGGTAAGTTGCTTTTACCGTCGCATACTGATGTAACAAACCTGTTTTGTTTGCGGTCCGTGCAAATAATTTATTGATAATAGTGTGTTGAGGTTGTACAAGGGAAAACAATAACAAAGCAGAATAAAAGACATTACAGGAAAATTGTGGTCAGGTAGACGATAAGATGCAAGGCTACAACAAGGAAAATTGCAAGGTCAAATGCCCATTTTTATCATGTTAGGGACTACCCAATACTCTTGTAACAGCAAACGGAAGGTGCCCTTGAGCCTGGAGGTACATGCTTTCAGGCTCTTCCTGGCCGGTGGTCTCACTGAAGATCTCATCTGCCCGTTCTGCCAGAGCTGACTTTGCGTGCTAGGATAGGCAGCCCTATTCATTGGGGTATGAGGCCGCCAGCTGCCCTCACCTGGTTTATCTCACCTGCTGAATCAGTGTACCGGGTGTGGCTGCTGTCGCATGCAAACAGCTACTTGGAGCCACAGGTGAGAGTTGGGTGTCCGGTGGGGACCAAAGGTGAGTGAGTGGCCCCAGAATAGAAATGACAAGCCCCCTGACCAGAGGCGCTACCCCTCATTGGACACCCCATACACCCTTTGTGCACACATATACACAAACATACATACACATACCATGGGTGAAATGGGCTGCATTCTGTCCTGTATATTTCTAAGAGCTTTGAGAATACATTTCCATGTCTGAGGCTAGAAATTGTGGAATCGAGAACCAAAATGAAATGTCTTCCTTTCCAGTGAGTGGGCTTGCAGTCAGTTATATAAAAATATTTTGCTTTGCACAGCTTGTCATCCTGCCTGCAAAACATGCAGTGGCCCGTCGAATCACAACTGCAGTGAATGTGCAAATGGCTGGGTCGAAACAGTCACGAATGAAGACGGAGTCGCATGTGATGGTAAGCACACCTGTATTACAGTGCTGTGCATTGTGCTTTCCCGGGTTTCCAGTTTTGGGTTACAGGTACCTTGAAAACTCTTCAATGCTGAAATTCTCCCAATACTGATGATGCTGCCTGTTATTATCATTGAATGAATAAACTTTCTCCTGTGAGCTTCTGAACTCTCCAAATGGTCCTTTAAGATTGTCAATCACAAACAAGAGAAAATGTGCAGATGCTGGAGATCGAAGCAATGCACACAAAATGCTGGAGGAGCTGAAGGATCTCAGCCCAAAACATTGACTCTACTCTTTTTCCATAGGTGCTGCCTGACCTGCTGAGTTCCACCAGCATTGTGTGTGTGTGTGTGTGTGTGTGTGTGTGTGTGTGTTGCTTTGTGATTATCAAGTGTTTTTTGTTTGTTTAATTATTGATCAATTAATTGATTTTGTATATAGAGAGAAAGCCATGCTACCCCAGAACCCCAGTTAATCCTAACCTCATGGGGCAATTTATAATGACCGATGAACCTACTTTGGACCGTGGGAGGAAACCAGAGCACCCAGAATAAACCCACGCATTCCATGTGGAGGACATACAGACTCCTTTCAGATGACGTTGGAATTGAGCTCCAAACTCCGACACCCCGAGCTGTAATGTCGCTCTTACCTCTAAGCTACTGTGGCACCCCACATATACAAGTACTCAGAATTTAATTTAGATGTTCTATAAATTCTCTCTTTACTCCACCCCCCCCCTCCACACACCAGCCTGTAGTTTCTACTAGTCATTAATAGGAGCATTTGGTATTATGGTTGGTAGTTGATTAAGTGCATTTACTTAACCCTTATATACTGTTTGGGTCAAATTTGACCCACTTTGTCATTTGCCAGCACTAAGAACACCCTAAATGCCATTTTTTTAGCCGAAATTTGATGACTTTTCCTAGTGACCCAAAATGCGCAAAAATGAAAATAGTAAAAAATTTTTAAAACGGGTGCTACAAATTTTTGTACAGTGAGGCTATTCCGGGTCAAATTTGACCCGTATCTTTTGAAATGGATTTTTAGATCTCTGAAACATCAATGAATGGGTGATTAATCCTTAATTAATGTCAGATAGGCTATTTATACATTCTAAATAGATCTGTGGTTCAAAATTTGATATAGACGCTTGTTATGAGGGGATTCTTGGGCCAGGTCAAAATTGACCCAGACCATACTGTGAAGGGATAGAATATGAACAGGTTGCCTGGGTTAAGTGCTGCAAAAGTAGGTTGCATCTATATTTTGTATAAACTTGATTGGGAAATACTTGCACTGCCACGTTCCTGCCAGCAGATGGCTGTAGAGTTGTATTAAATACAAAATGTCTCATTAGCTCTCGACATGGAGAACAGATACAGATAATAGTGCTGAAAGTACCCAAAGCCATGTCAGAAAGATTTATTGTGGTACCATCATTTGTTGCGAAGTATCCTGTGCTAATGTGTGATTGACTTGAGTGGGGACTTTTTCCATATCAGATAGTGTTCCTTTGGTATCTGGTTTTTTTGTTCTTCAAAAAAAAATGCAGTGGTGGAGATAGCCAACAAGTCAGACAACATCTGCAGAGTGAGCAAAAGATCAATGTAGAAGGCTGTGAGCTTTCTTCACAATAAGAAAACTTGAGGAATGCATGTCTTTTAAACATTAGAGACAGAGAGTGGAGAGAATAATGTCTTTCACAGGATAGAATCAAAAATGACACACTGATTTAGTGTGTAGGTAAGGGTAGTTTTGAAAGCTTGTTAACAAGCTTCCTTTAACAAGCCTGCAAAATCTTCTCCTGATTAACACCAATTTCTGTCACCCATCATTTCCTGACCTTCTTGCTATCAGAAATATTCTTTGTTCATTCTAGCTCTCCCTTCCCAACAAGTTTAAATACAACTGTTTTCTAAATGTTCCAGATCTGAAGAAAGGTCATCAACTGAAATGTTAACCCTCTTCCCCTCACCACAGATACGGCCTGACCTGCTGAATGTTTCCAGCATTTCAAGCTTTTTATTTCAGATTTCCAGTATCTGCACGTTCCTTTGGCGGTTCAATTGCTTTCATATCCACTGGCCATCTTAAATGTCTCTACTTGTTTTGCAGACGTTGACGAATGTGCAGCAGAAACCTTTCCATGTAAAGAGCACAAGTATTGTTCAAACACGGAAGGGTCTTATTCCTGTGAAGGTACATCTGTTTCCTTTGCCATAATGTATTTTGATTTTTAAATAACACACACAAAATGCTGAAGGAACTCAGGAGGTCAGATGGTATCTATGGAGGGAAGTAACTAGTGATGTCTCAGACCAGGTAAGAGTCTTTGCCCGAAACGCCACTGTTTCTTTCCCTACATAGATGGTACCTGACCTGTTGAGTTCCTCCAGAATTCTGTGTGTGTGGCTTAAGATTTTCTTTGTGTCCTTGATTGTTGAGTGTCTGGTTGCTTGCTGCTGTAAAAATGTGCACTACATTCCGCCTCCAGTGTACGCCTGGAAACAGCTGGTACATATAGCGTAATCGTTCTGCACTCCAGTGTCGAAATTTAGAGACAGCAATGTTCCATTCATGCCCTGACAAAACGACTCCTTCCTAACTACAGTGGAAGCCATGAGGAAACTTGAGGTGGTGAAAAGTACGACCTACACCAGTAATGCATTCTGCTGCCACTCTCTGCTTGTTTCGGAATGACTCTTTAGTCTAAAGCAGGGGTTCCCAACCTGGAGTCCATGGACCGTTTGCTTAGTGATATTGGTCCATGGCATAAGAGGTTGGGAACCCCTGATCTGAAGGGAACACTATTACAGCTTGGGGCATTCCAGAGTTTGGAGTTCAATTCCAGCACCGTTCTGTGAGGAGGACATGCGTACAGACTCCTTGTGGAACGTGTGGGCTTCCTCTGGGTGCTCCAGTTTACTCCCACAGTCCAAAGACATGCCGGGTAAGTTAATTGGTCATTGTAAATTGTCTCGTGGTTAGGTTAGGGTTAATCGGGTGTCGGGGGTTGTGCGGCTCGAAGGCCTGGAAGTTTTCTGGATATTTGGGAGAGTTAGTGGAACCAATTAAAGCATCACAGTAGCCTAGCTGTTAACACGACGCTATTACAGCTCAGAGCATCAGAGTTCAGATTTCAATTCGATGTCCTCTAAGGAGTTTGTATGTCCTCTCCATGGAATGCATGAGGTTCCTCCGGCTGCTCCAGTTTCCTCTCTCAGTCCAAAGATTTACTGGCTAGCATTGTAAATTGTCCTGAGGTCAGGCTAGGATTAAGTTGATTGCTGGGTGACACAGCTCAAGGGCCCTGAAGGACCTCTTCTGCACTTTATCTCAATCAATCAATTTAGGTGTTTAATTCTACCGTTTCATCTTGGCTGATCCATTTTCCTCTCAGCCCCAATCTCCTGCCTTTTCCCGTACGCCTTCGTGCCCTGACAAATCAAGAATCTATCAATCTCTGCTGTAAATATACCCAATGGCTTGGCTTCCACAGCTGTGTGTGGTGACGAATTCCACAGATTCACCACCCTCCGGCTGGAGAAATTCTTCATCTTCATGCTAAATAGACATCCCTCTTTTCTGTGTCTTCTGCTCTTAGACTCCCCCATAGGAAATATCCTCTCCACACCTATTCTGTCGAGGCCTTTCAACATTCAATACGTTTCAATGAGGTCACCCCTTGTTCTTCTGAATTCCAGCGAATACAGGCCCGGAGCCATTCAATGTTCCTCGCAATCAGTCTTTCAATCCTGAAATAATTCTCGTGAACCCCCTTTGCACCATCTCCAATGTCAGCACATCCTTCTTTAGATAAGGGACCCAAAACTGCTCACCAAGCGAGGCTTAACCAATGCCTTATAAAACCTTGGCTGAAGGGAAAGTGACCTATGAACTTGAAGCCAATTTTTCCAGCTTCATGTGAAGAATAGTCATTTAACCTAATCCACTTTTCTTCAGGAGAGGGCAGAAAATAGGAGTGAATTCGGCGGGGGAAGCTGGATGGTGGTGGAATATATGTTTAGTCCTACAGGTTAGACTTGTCTTTTTTTTAACATGACAGCCAAGCATGAAGATTCAGAACATTTGGAACTACTGAAAGCCGATGGTGTTCTAAAGCATGTTGCCTGATCTATCTATATACTACTAAAATTCTCATGCTCTGCTTGTGACCTCCAATTAGCCCAAACGGTGCATTACAGCGGCACTTTTTTTGACTAAATCGACTTAAAATGCTCTAACTTACAGAATGCATGCAAAGTTCAGGGTTATATTCGTATAAAATTGCTCACTCATCAATCAACAGGCCCCGCTTTCCACAACCCAAGCCGATTCCACCTTCCATGGAAACCATGACGCGACACCACGATGCATGCGCACGGCCAGCCTCAGCAACGCATCATGATGCTCACAGCAGCAATAGGGCAGGGCTATCACATCCATTTAGGAGAGTGCCAACCACATCATCAAGAAAAATCGGCATCCTGGAGGCTTCGGTGTTATTGCTTCATCTATCAAGCATTAGGGTAAAAAAAAATGGACAGCCTAATTATGCCGTGTGGAAAGAGAAGGGGGACATTATGGTCAAGAGATGACGCCAATCGTCGTCGGGAAGCGGCAAGGAGAGGGAGAGAACAACAATCAGATGAGGCCAGGGCCGCACAACTCCAGGATCAGAGAGAAAGAAACAAATGGTTGAAGAGACGAAGGATGAAAGGGCTGCACGTCTCCAGAATGACAAAAACAGGCAGAGAAGAACGAGAGAGGAAGAGACAGAGGAAAAAAGGAAAGATCAACTGGAGAATATGTGGCAAAGAGTACCCTATTGAATAATGAGCAAAGAGAAGTATATGAATATGTGTGCGACTGCTTGAAGGGTGGCAGATCAACCAGAAATGTCAAAAGTATCCTTCGTTAAACAAGGAGGAGCTATATTTGTCTTCCTATGCGTATTTCTCCTTTAATAAACTGAGTTTTTCTTCTTTAATTTCCAACACACATCACATCAGACTGCACTACCTTTCTCTCAAAAGGTGCCCCAACGGGTCACACGGTTGTCCAGTTATACTTAAAGCAGAGGTTCCCAATTGGTGGTTCATGGACCCCTCAGTTAATGGGGGTCCTGTGGCATAAAAAGATTGGGAACCCCTGACTTAAAAGGACTCGTAGGTGCATACGTGAATCTTGAATTCTGGAGGGGTTCTCTTTACCTCTAAAAGTCACTTGGTTTTACCTGGTAATTGATATAATGGTCATCAAATTGATTTCATTAGGTACAATATAAGTTGCTTGCAGCCAGAGAAGTCATATTCACACTATATCTGAGATGCATGACTCCAATAGATTCTACAAAGAATGTACACATTGCAGAATGGATTTTGTCTCCTCTCCCTTCCCCCACTTCACTCCATCTACTTTGTACTACTTTTCCCATTTTTCCCTTCTGTCGGCTTCCATCTATCATTCACTTGCCACAGTGTCCCAAGGCCACCCCTTCCTGGCATTACTTCCTGCCATTTTTCACCCCTCTTCAGTCCACCAATTGCCTCTATCCTTTCTTGCCACTCAACTGTCAGTCCTGATGCAGGGTTTCAGTCCAAAGCGTCGACAGTTCTTTCTTTCCACAGATGCTGCATGACCTGTTGTTCCTCTAGCACACTGTTTGTAGCTTTAGATTTCCAAGACTTCGGACCATATCTGGCTCTAGAACAGGAGGTATTTCTGTTCCAAAGCACACGCGTAAACTTCATAAGCCCCCGACCTTCTGAAATGTTTGTTATTCTCTTTACTTATTTGTGGATAAATTGATCAGATTTCACTTTGATTTGAGAAGAGAAGAAAGGAGCCATTAAAACAATGCAGAAAGTTAAAGATTGTGAATAATGATTCAAAGTAAATTTATTATCAAAGTATTTATGCAGTATGCAACTCTGAGATTTGTCTTCACCACAGACAGCCACAAAACAGAGTAGAACCATGGAATCCGTTCGGGGAGGGGGGGTATCAACCCCTCCTTCCACCCCCATGTTAAAAAATAACAAATTGTACAAATGGCAACAGAAGAGTGAAAACACCAGAATATGAAATGCATAACCGGAAGGCATATTTCAGTTCAGCTCTGGTGTTTTACAAGGGTATTTTAAAAGGTTCCCCTACAAGCAGGTCTACCGTCAGGAATTTTATTTATGATGTTGTCATACTGTACTGTAGTAAACTTTAACTGGTGAAACTTTTCATTGTGCTCTTCAGCTTGTCATAATGCCTGTGATGCATGTACCGGAGAAGGACCAGAAAGCTGTTTAAACTGCACCACTGGATACTCAATGGAAGGATCAAAATGTGTAGGTATGTGAATTGCTAATGTTGAAGTAACTATTGTCACCGAAAATGAAATAACTGAGGCCAGAACATGCAAGCTCTTACAACTCAAGTATTCTTTTTATTTTGTGCATAAGGAGGACAGCATGGTCCCTGTATCCCACACTGTTCTGAAGTCTGAATAGAAAACTGCTGTTTTTATACAGAATTAGTTTGAGGGTATGCATCATTGTAAATTGTACATGTTTGAATTCCTTACTCACAAATCAATCACCATTCACAATAAAGTTGTTAAATTCAACCAAAACTTCAAGCGGACAGCAGATGATATTTTGAAGTTGGTAAAGACGATGGATCCTTAATTGTTTGGTACGTTTGACATCCTTCTGTTAGCTCATCTGTCTCCGGCATTCCCTCTTGTGTAAAGGGATATTATCCCTCAGGCGGACCTTTCTGGAAAATTCTTACTACAGAGGTCCCACTCGTTTGGCTTGAGCACACACCGTCCATCTTGTCTGTAGTAAGCACATGTGTCTCTGGCAGTCTTACTTCAAAGATCTTTCTTGACTACAGCTGCCCCAGGGTCTTGTTGTCTTTACTGCAACGTCCATACTAATAGTTGGTGAGATCAGATTTGAATGAATTGAGAAGTTGGTACAGCAAGAAATATTTTCAGAATCTTAAAGTAATTCTCACAGGCATCTTTCAACTTGAGAGGAAAGCAAGGGAGGACAATTTATGGTATTTTTCTCAAACACAACATGTAGTTTAATGGAGGGTTCTTTAAGTTGTAAAGTTTATTGTTCTGGAGTGAATAACTGCTTGCTTCCTGCTGGCCAATGAAGTAATCAGCAAGCAGAAACTTGGCCAGTTCAACAGTATGTATTTTATGTATTGTACTGGACTGCTGCCACCAAAAAAAACATTTCATGGCATATGTGAGTGATGATTAACCCGATTCTGATGTGAATCTCTATTGCGGACTGAGAATGGGAAATGGGGAGGGAGAGGGAAGCACTAAAGAGACATTCTGTAATGACCAATAAACTGAATGTTTGGAATTAAATGACCTTGACTAGTGTCTCAGGGCTGGGTGTGTCTATACCAGTGTTCTCCCTCCCCTGGCACTCCCTCTCTGCCACCTGTCCCACGCACCTCCCAAGGCGTTCCACACTCACCCTTCTCAACATCCTTTGCTCCCGTCAGATTTATAAAATTGCTTTTCGCTCCACGTTGACAAATACAGTGCAAAAATCTTAGGCACCCTAGCTGTATATATGTGCCTAAGGCAGTTGTACGGGACTGTAGATTGCCATCATTTTACAAAAAGATAACACAAATGTTGAGATCATGTGTTATTCTTGATTTTGTAATCAGGATGTAGTTGGTTATCTGGGAATTTTGATTCATTTAGGTGGTTGGTGATTAAGCTGTCCTTTGGCAAGTATTTTGAACAAATTTCTAGAGCAGCAGAGGCCAAGGGGAGATCTGATAAATGTTTGTAAGATTGGGAGGCATGGTCAGGGTAGGTAAGTATCTTTTTCCCGGGGTAGTAAATGTCTAATACCAGATGGCATGCTTTTAAAAGTGAGAGGGGGTAGGTTCAAGGGGGATGAGGGGTAAGTTTTTTACTTGGTAGTTGATACCAGGCAGCACATTCCAGGTATGATGATGGAGGCAAATAATTTAGACTTTTGAGACATTTATATAGGCAGATGAATGTGAGGAGGATGGAGGGATATAGACGTTGTGTAAGTAGGAGGGATTAGTTTTTTGGGGTTTTTTGATTACTTTTTTACTGGTTTGGTACAACATTGAGCTGAAGGGCCTGTTCCTGTGCTGTACTGTTGTACATTCTGTTCAATATAAGAAAGAAGCCTCAATAAATCTAATTCTAAGTGCAATATGCTTCAGTTCTGATTGTGTTGAGTAATTCACAGCGGTTCTATGCAATAGTATAGTCTACAGAGAAGAACAGGCACTTTGAAAGTAAACAAAGGAAGAGAAGGGAATTTAACACTAATTTTGGCGATGGGGGTCCTGAATAGTAAAATACTTAAGTTTGAGTCATTTTAAAATGTTATGTTTTAACCCCAAATTCTTTCTGTTAGATATAAATGAATGCAGCCTGGCTGAAGAAGTATGTACACGTGAAAATGAAGACTGTGTTAACACTGAAGGCAGCTTTGAATGTGCCTGCACAGCAGGCTATCAAAACCAGAATGGAGTCTGTGTAGAAGTAAAAACACCAGGTATGCTGATAAATTTTAATTCCAACTGATGCCTTGTACCCAACTTAGAAATGAATGGAAGCATGCTGCTTAAAAGGATAAACAGCTAAAATCTTTTCCTATACTATATAATCATTCATTCTTGTATGTGCCATGTCGTATCGTGCAGGTGATCATCGCCTTTCTATGACCATGATTGTTCTTGGCAAATTTTTCTACAGAAGTAGTTTTCCACCTCCTCGGCAGTGTCTTTACAGGACTGGTGACCCCAGCCATTATCAATGCACTTCAGAGATTATCTGCTTGGCGTCAATGGTCACATAACCGAGGCTTGTGATATGCATCAACTGCTTGTACAACTGTCCACCACCTACTTCCATGGCTTCACATGACCTTGATTGGTGGGGGTAGAGAGGGGCTAAGCAGGTGCTACACCTTGCCCAAGGGTGACCTGCAGGCTAGTGAAGGGAAGGAGTGCCTTGCACCTCCTTGGGTAGAGACGTATCTCCACCCCAAGCTATATAATACCACAAAAATATTAACAATCCTAATGTAATCACAATATTAATGACTTTGAGCCTGGAAAACGTAAGGTGAATGGAAGTAATTGGCTCGTTTAATTTCTTTTTAGCTATTTTGGTGTAGCCCTTGGATATATACTTGACATTCTGAATCCTATCAGTGTTACATTCTGTTAATGTGTAGTGTACATGCTCTGCTGAGGGACAAATTTTGAGGTTAACACTCAAATCAAACTTTCCATCTGCTGTCACATTAGATCTAAGGTTAAAATCAGTTCTTTTCAAGAGCATGAAGAATTTCCTGACATTTTTAATAAAGTTCAAAGTAGATGTTATTAACCAAGAACATGTATGTCAGTGTGTACAACCCTGTGATTCATTTTCTTGTGGGCATATTCAACAAATCCATAGAATAGTCACTATAACAGGGTCAATGAAAGATCAACCAGAGTGCAGAAGACGAAGTGTGCAATGCAAATATAAATAGCAAAAAAATAACGAGAATATGAGATGAGAATTCTTGAAAGTGAAACCTTTGTGGGAACACCTCAATGATTGGGCGAGTGAAGTTATCCCCTTTAGTTGAAGAGCCTGATGGTTGAGGAGCAGTAACTGTTCCTGAACCTGGTGGTGCAAGTCCTGAGACCATCTTCCTGATGGCAGCAGAGAGAAGAGAACATGTCCTGGGTGGTGGGGTTCCCTGATGATGGATGCTGCTTTCCTACGATGGCATTTTATGTAGATATGCTCAGTGGTTGGGAGGGATTTACAAGTGATGTATTGGGCCAAATCCACTACTTTTTGTAGGATTTTTCATTCAAGGGCATTTGTGTTTCCATACCAGACTGATGCAGCCAGTCAAGAAACTCCACTACACATCCATACAAGTTTGCTAAAGTCTCGGGAATATAATAACCCAAAATTCTAAATACAGTACTTAATGTAATAAAAGCAAAACTAAACGATGGTCTAAATGCTATAGAGAAATGTCCTGCGTAGTTGTTGGCATGTCTGGGATTTCTCTGCCCCCATGTACTTGTGTGGACATTCAGGGTTGCTTGGATGCAGTGGGTCTGTGACTTTGGCCTGCTACTCAGCTCCTTTAAAGAACTGGTATTGCAAGATTTCAAATCTCAGCCCTTGCATGAGCAGTCTCTGTCAGCTTGGACCCGGTACAGAAATGTCGTCTTTAATTTGTTGCAGAGGAACTTGTGTAAGAGTCTAAGGCAATGGTTCCCAACCTGGGCTCCACAGACCCCTTTGTTAATGGTAGGGGTCTATGGCACAAAAAATTTAGGAACCCCTGGTCTAATGTATTTTGTAATTTAAAAAGAAAAGAATGTTCACTGTTCAGTACTGTGCAAAAGTCAGGCATACATACATACGTATTGCACTGTCCTGCTGTCACAAAAAATCAAATTTCATGACATGTGAATGATGATGTGGTTCTCTATTATGGAATGAGAGTGAGAACGGGCTGGGAGAGGGGAATCATGGTTGAGTAAAGGGAACAGTGAGAAGCATCAGAGAGACATTCTGTAATGTTCAATAAACCAATTGTTTGGAACCAAATAACCTTGCCTGATATATCAAGGCTGGGTGTTTCTGCACCCACAGCACCCCTTAGCCCCTGGCACTCCTCTGCCATATGTCACATACCCTCGCCATGAGGAAAACTAAATGGGAACACTATATCTCCATTGACTCTAAAAATCAAAGTGGAATGAAGGTGAAGTGGTCTGCTCATTTGGCATCTGCCATTTTGCACCGTAGCTCAAAGTTTAATGTCATTCAGTGACATCATAGATATCAGTTCTGTTCTTGGTCATCAGCTATATTAATAAGGTATATTTGCTTACTATAACTCTTCATTTCTATTTCCTGCAGCTGAAGTAGAGATGGCAGAAGAGGCAAATGTTGAACCTAAAGAGTTAGCAGATGATGCACTTCATGAAGACCTTTGACCCACAATTTGACATTTATTTTTCTTCTACAAGAAATCTCTGTATATTTTGAAAAGGACAGCCTTTCAGATACAGGACTGATATTGTTTTTACAATAGTTGCATGTTGCCAATGTAATTTGTTTACATGAAGGACCATCTTTTCATGGCCTGTTGTATTTTAAACTCCTTGGGTCAAAATGCTGTCTTCTCATTTCTATATGTCATCGATACTTCACTTTTTATCTATTTTATGTGAACAATTCATCAATTAAAAAAGACATTTTGTAATGCTTCAGATGCTAGTAAATTCCTCTGGAATGCTGACTGTTCCAACATTGCACAATTGCTGCATAATGACATTGAGTTATGTATCTGAAAGAGGTTTTTTGTTGTGAATCCTGTATCATTGTTGGAATGTAGTTTTATTTATGAAATTGAGAAGTTATTTTGGCACTACATTATATTATCACATGTTTCACTTTGTATTCCATCTGTGTAGCCTTGAGCCCAATAATTTATCCCCTCCCACTCCCCTCTTCCTCTATTACTCACTCTGGCCTCTTGCCTACTTCCACCTCCCCCTGGTGCTCCCTTCCCCCTCCCTTTCTCTTATAGTCCACTTTCTTATCCTGTCAGATTCTTTCCTGTCCAGCCCTTTACCTATCCCACCCACCGGCCTTCACCTATCACCTTTTTGCTGTCCTCCTTTCCCTCCCCGCACCTTTTTATTCTAGTGCCTTTCCCTTTCCTTCTCAGGGTCCTGGTTCACAATGCAACTGTTTGTTTATTTCCATGGATGCTGCCTGACTTGCTATGTTCCTGTGTGTGTGTGTGTGTGTGTGTGTGTTGAAATTAATTGTTTTGACACTACATTATATTACCACATTTAATTTCAATGTCATCCCTGTAATCTTTTGATCCCTCGTGTTAACTGTCGATCACCTGATGTTTCCTCACTCTAGACCATAAACATTTGAGAGAATATTTTTCACGTGAGATCGTCTGTGTAATCTAATCAAGAATTGTACCTATGTTGTACATGGTAACCGCCCAAAGTATTAATGTATTTGTTTTTGAATTTACCTTTGAAATTCTTTCCATGGACTTCAATTTCGGAAGACCGAAAGGCTGTTGTAACTCCAATTTATACAATGAGGAGATATATTTACCTTGCAGCCTGTACTTCAGCTGTATATTTTTTTCTAAACTAAAGGCTAAGCACTTATTAGGACGATGTGCCATTTCAAACTAAAAACATTAATGCATTTGCTGCAAATATGTGACAATTTCCTTTTTTTAAAAAAATGCTGAGTTTGAGAAATTTGTGATTTTATTTCTGCATTTACTGCATAAACTCCGCTGGAGTTTAGGGTAGCAATGAAAGGTCATTGCTTCATCTCTGCTAGTGGCCAGGACTACTTCATTGTAATAGCTCAGTTTTTACTACTGTCAGTCATGAAAATTCCTGGTGAATACTCAGGAATACTGTTGGAAAATTGGAAATCTACAGCATATTACAGGCTGACCATGTAACCTACTCTAGAAACTACTGCATAGCCCTCCATCTTTCGAAACTCATTTATGCAGAAATACAGAAAATTCTACAGTGTTCACAAACTTTCTAGAACCACTATAGGTACCACTTTGAAAATTAGTTACATAGGGAGTTGATATCTTGGGTAAGGATTTTTTCAATGGATTTGGCATCATTTGATTAGAAGGCAGAGGCCCAGTCATCAGCATATCCAAATTTAGCAGATTTGGTTTCAGGAATGTCACTGAGGTACAGATTGAACGAAGTTGGAGTCAGAAATAAATAACAAGAACATGAGATATAAAGCGCAATTATTTATTGTGGGAACCAGGTTAATGATGGGCTAGTGAGTGTAGTTATCCCCTTTTATCAAGAACCCAGTTGAGGGCTGGGTCCATTGTTATTTGTCATCTATATCAATGATCTGGATGATAATGTGGTAAATTGGATCAGCAAATTTGCTGGTGATACAAAGATTGGAGGTGTAGTAGACAGTGAGGAAGGTTTTCAGAGCCTGCAGAGGGACTTGGACCAGCTGGAAAAATGGGCTGAAAAATGGCAGATGGAGTTTAATACAGACAAGTGTGAGGTATTGCACGTTGGAAGGACAAACCAAGGTAGAACATACAGGGTTAATGGTAAGGCACTGAGGAGTGTAGTGGAACAGAGGGATCAGGGAATACAGATACAAAATTCCCTAGAAGTGTCGTCAGGTAGATAGGGTCATAAAGAGATTGGCCTTTATTAATCAAAGTATTGAGTATAAGAGCTGGAATGTTATGATGAGGTTGTATAAGGCATTGGTGAGGCCGAATCTGGAGTACTGTGTTCAGTTTTGGTC